>NC_134486.1:121917458-122039958 GCF_040206685.1 Ascaphus truei | reverse complement strand
TGTTGAAAACATGCTCAGGGGGCAAAATACAAAACATTTATATGAGTTAAAGGAGCAGAACGGGTTTTTGTTGTTGTAATAATTGAGGCAAGGGGTCTCCGGATCTGAACCGCGTTCTTTTCAGCCCTGGGACCCCTGCTCCCTCAGGTACTTACCTCGGTAGGGGGCGCCGGTAGCAGATCCGCAGGTTTAAAGGCCCTGATCACGTGGAATAATATGAAGCCACAGGGGATGAGGTCATAGCTTCCTATTGGGCCGAGTGATGCAGGACATTTTAAGCCGCCCTTTCCATAGCTCTACACAACCCAGCCAGAGCTGCTACTGCTACAGTGGTACCTCGGGAAGCAGGGGGTCCCCAGAGCTGAAATGAACGCGTTTCAGCTCCTGAGACGACCTGCTTCAAACCTATTATTTAATTTTTTTTTTATAGGAAAGCAGGATTGCTGCTTTAAAGTCATATTGGCTTCTGGGAGATTACTGATTTAAGCTGTCACTGTACTAGAGCTTAAAGCAATAGCATTAGTGTTGCCTCCAGTCTGGAAAGTAAAACGTCCACTATTCTAATTTGGACAGATTTTATTCTATTTCACCAAAATTGCTAAAAGGACCGTAAATAGGTACACAAAACAGGAGTGGACCATTATTGAAGTAATAATCCCAGAAGAACAGTGCATAACTGGCCAATAATGCCCTGTTCTGAGGGGATTATTACAATTATAGGCTAAATGTAGGCTTTTTTCATAACTAGAGAGATGAGGGAGGGGGAGAAGAGATAAGGGAGGGAAGGAGGTGAGGGGTGAAGGGGAGGAGAAGAGAGAGGTGAGGGTGGTAGAAGAGAGGTGAGGGGTAGAAGAGAGAGTTGAGGGGGAGGCGAGGGGGAAGGAGTGAGAGGTGAGGGGGGGAAGTGGGGGGATTTGGGGGAGGGGAATAGTTGGGAGGAAGGGGGAAGAGAGGTCAGAGGGAAATAAGGGAGAGGTGAGGGAGGAGGAGAGGGAGGTGAGGGGGTAGAAGTGGGGGGATTTGGGGAAGGGGAAAGGTGGGTGGAGGAGAGATGGGGGAGAGAAGTGGGGGAACAGTAATTTTAACTAAAAACAAAATAAAAAAGCAAATAATTAACTCTGCACAAGCTACAGTATACGAGGGGTGAAGGGGGGGAGAAGAGAGAGGTGAGGGGGGTAGAAGAGAGTTGAGGGGTGAGGGGGGAGAAGTGGGGGGATTTGGGGGAGGGGAATAGTTGGGAGGAAGGGGAAGAGGTCAGAGGGAAATAAGGGAGAGGTGAGGGGGGAGGAGAGGGAAGGTGAGGGGGGTAGAAGTGGGGGGGATTTTGGGGAGGGGAATAGGTGGGTGGAGGAGAGATGGGGGAGAGAAGTGGGGGAACAGTATTTTGAACTAAAAATAAAATAAAAAAGCAAATAATAATTACGTCCGCACAAGCTACAGTATACAAGTGGTGGAAGAAATATTACTTTGTTGCAAGTTAGGCCGTGCTTATAGTGCCGGTGACGCGACGTCGCCCGAAAACAAATGCATTGCCGCCGCGTGCTCTTACAGTAAGCGCGACGGCGACAATGCGACGGAGCGACATCGCCGTCGCGAAAACTGGTAACAGGCAATATTTGATTTTTCAAGGGCTGTTGCCTCATGTGACAGCCCGTGAACAAATCAAAAGCCAGGAAACCCGCGCCGCCGCCGCTCAGCGAAATATAACTTTCGCCTGTGGCGACGGCGACGTCACCTGTCGTGTCGCCGTCGTCATCGACGGCACTATAAACGCGGCCTTGCTAGTTGGGACACCAGCTTCTGGCAGCACTAGCAGCTGAGAGAGACCGACAGACAGAGACTGCATACAGTATGCTGCTGTGCTAGGAGAGGAGCAGAGGTGCAGCTGTGAGAGAGCCTGCATATGCAGCCAAGTTGTGTGAGGAGAGGACTGGTAACTGTTTTTAAATTCTCGGCGCGTGCCTCCCTGCATCTCTGAAAGATGAATTGGCAAGTTGCCAAAAATTCCGGGCATTACTGAATACCCGGAATTCTAACCAATCGGAGAGCAGGGATTTCAATAATGCCCGGAATTTTACTGCTTTAGCCTATAACATACATTATTATACATATAGTTATCTAGCAGGTCTTCCTGAGAAAATCTGCAGTGCTGATCACTTTTAATGAGCCACACACATTTTATGCAGCGTTCTGCAATTTTTGTCAGGAAGGTGGAACAATGTTCAATTCCAGGGAAACTTCACCAGAAATCATGCAATATAGTAACTTTAAAGATGCAGTTTCATCAAAAAGGTTCTTCCTTTTTATACGCCTGCTACAGTTTGTGTACCAGTACTTCCCCGGTCTTGCAGCTGGGAGACTTGGGCACATGGCCATGTATATTTTAATAGAAACTGGCTTGGCTGCTTGAACTATATACTTTTTGTCTCATATAGAAATAACAATTTGTGCAAACAACATTTAGTTCCTCTCTTTTTACTCAATGAAAGTATAACTTGAAGTTAAAGCTCTCTGTATCCCTTTTGAGAGATGTGTGTAGCATTTTGTAATCGATTTATTTAATGTAAAAATAACCAAATACGGGCTAATTTCAGTGATTTTGTAAGAAAAAAAAAAAAGTATGAATCTGCTGTTGTGCTTGAATGGAGCAATCCAAACCCTTTTTCTCTTTTCTTTTCTTATTTTTTTTATACATAAGATTAAGCTGAACCCCGTTAATCTCGGCTCTGGGGACCCCCTGCTTCTAGAGAGAACTCTGAAGGAGGTGCTGGTATCTGCTGTAAGTTTAAAGCTTCTGAGTCACATGGGCCAATAGGAAACAGCACTGGGTCACATCACAGCTTCCTATTGGTTCGCAGTGCGCGGGGTCGGGGGGGGGGGCATTAAAAAGCGGCCATAATGTGACCCCTGGTAGCCAAGCCTGAGCGGCTACGGGCATCTCCCTACAGAGATAAGTATCTTCTGATGGAAGGGGTCCCCGGAACTGAAATTAATGGGGCTCCGCTCTGGAGACCCGCTGCTTTAATCCTATGTATAAAAAAAAATTATGATGGTGAAAAACCGGCCAGCTCGGATTGCCTCTATAAAAATAAAAATAAATAAAGAATCTAATACCTGTTTTATCTGTGAATCCTGCTGGTGTTCATTTGAAATTCATGAAAAACCCTTTGATTGCTCTATTATTTCACGCCCTGCTTGATTCCAGCTTCTGTTTTCAGATTTTTCTTGCTGCTGTGTTAGGGGTGGGAGGAATAAAACAAAAAGGCTTCTTCAAACATATGTTAAAGGGATTTTTTTTTTTTAGCCATTTATTTTAACCTCATACAGTATGAAGAAAGGGGGTATCCCAGAGCTGAACCGCAGCAGTCAAATCTATAAGTACCCTCCAAATGCAAAGATGTGTGTGTGTGTGTGTGTGTGTGTGTGTGTGTGTGTGTGTCAAATAGAACAGTTGACACTCCATGGGTGCTGATAGGCTGTAGGTGCTTGTCCCATATGGATAATATAGGCATACGTTACCGTTCCGAGGTCTGGTAAAGCAGAAACCCAACGTTTCTGTCCTCCAAAATGGAAAGGTCCCATTTTGGAGGACCGAAACATTGGGTTTATTTGATGTACCACTATTTTCACTAATACACTTTGAAGTTTTCTACAATGGAGTGCTGCCTCTTGCTTTACCAGACCTCGGAACGGTAACGTGTGTGTGTGTGTATATATATGTATACACATACACACACACAAACATGCATACATACCCCGGTTTAAGGACACTCACTTGAAGTACACTCGCGAGTAAGGACATATCGCCCAATAGTCAAACGGCAGCATGCGCCTGTCAGCGCGTCCTGAACAGCAATACCGCCTCCCTACCGGTACTGAAGCTGTGCACAAGCGGGGAGACTTTACAGCCTGTTACAAATGCGTTATTTACATCAGTTATGCACGTATATGACGATTGCAGTACAGTACATGCATCGATAAGTGGGGAAAAGGTTGTGCTTCACTTTAAGTACATTTTCGCTTTACATACATGCTCCGGTCCCATTGTGTACGTTAATGCGGGGTATGACTGTATATATCTTTGTAGATATGTATATATACATACACACACACACTTGATTCAGCCAAAAAAACTTGAAACAAAGCATCTGTGGGTGAAGGCTATCCCTCTCCTTGTGCAGTATACGATTTATGAACTGACCATTTAACACCTCAGGTAAAATTAATCACATACTGCACAGGGGGGAGGGATAGCCTTAACCCAGCGGTGTGCAAACGGGGGGGGGGGGCGGGAGAATTTCTGGGGGGGGCGCGGGCAGTTAGAGGTCTCACGCTCTTCCCAACAGCATTTAAATTAAATGCCGGGGGAGGCGTGAAGCCTCTGTAACTCACTTGCCTGCTCTCTGCCGGGTCTTCGACAAGCAGCACAGTGTCAAATGACGCAGCAGGGTCATGTGATGTCACACGTCACCATGGCAACGTGTCAAATGACGCGACGGGGTCACGTGACGTTATGTCACATGGCCCGCAACGTCATTTGACGCTCAGTCATTGGAGAAGGGGGGCGCGAACGCTGCGGCTCCCGGGCAGGGGGGCACAGCTCAAGAAGTTTGCGCACCCCTGCCTTAACCCACAGATGCTTTGTTTCAAGAAAGTTTTTGGGCAGAATCAATTATACAGTAACATTGCTCGAAGAAGAGGTCATTGTATCTCGAAAGCTCGCACAAATAAAAGCATTTTGTTAGCCACAGAACAGTATCGACTATTTGTTTTTGATTTTGTGTGTGTGTGTGTGTGTGTGTTTGTGTGTGTGTGTGTGTGTGTGTGTGTACATATGTATACAGGTGCGCCGACGAGTATTCTAAAACTTGTCTTAAACTTGCCTTGGAAAATCTGGGGCTATCACCAACAAGATCCAGGTACATGCTGGGTAGATGCTGCAACATTTCAGTGACATTTCTGCAGAGACTAATGGCCCATCGGATTAACACAGCAGGGATTTGTTTTAGAATACTCGCCGGCACTATAGTATGTGTATATGTATATATGTACACATACACACACGTGTACACACGTACACACATGTATACATATACATACATACATGTGTATTATGCAGCCTGATCCTGTCCACTAGAGAGACTAAAGGACCTCCGCTTAAAATAGAGAAATGATGGATACCTTTAAAATGGGTCAAGGGTGTAGTATCGATGAAATACAGGATTGCAGCATTTCTCAGAGCAGTAGATATGTAGCCGGAGAGCAAGAAGCTCAGAGTGGGATGGTGGTGGGGGGGCATTAAGAAGCAGTTCATTACTGGGGATTGACAGAATAGCCTTCTAGTAGAGGTGATAGCGACTAGTGCAATTTCCCAATTCAGAATTGCTTCAGAAGGACACAGGGTATCCTAAAAGTTAGCAAACTCAAGCATCAAATGGGGTCTCTGGTTTCCCAACAAGTAGCAAAATTAGCAGACTAGGTGGACCTAGTGTTGTATATTAACCATTTCTATGTTTCTATATTTAACATACAGTACGCCAGCAAGGACTGGAATTTTCCAATCCTATCTGCTCTGGTCAAAACAGACTGATAGCTTCTTGTAACAAAGTATCTTTGATTATATGGAAAAGTAATAAAACATGGACAAAGCAAATAAACCCAACTGCCAATTTTTTTTTCTCTGACCGTATTTCCCAGAAGCCTTTGGAATTGGGTAAAGCTTAGTGAAGGGACGTGACACAAGATTTGATGTTCTCTTTTCCACTGTTACATAATAACAGACAAATGTGAAATCACGGCTTGTAAACAGCCAGGAACCCCACAAAGAGCTTCCACTGAACCAGTCATTAAGCTTCTTCCCTTTAACACCCTGTTGCTTGACTGTTAGTTTGATAGTATTTAGTAATATTACTATCGAAGGTCTTTCTTTTCTATTAAACATTATTGTGATGGCATAAATCTAAGATCGTTGATAACTTACAATAAACCATCTTTATCTTGATCTTGGAATCAACTTATAAAAATAATGTAAAAAGCTTTAAAGAACATCATTTGAAAAGTAGTCCACCTATTAGCCTCTGCATGGTATCCACAAACCAGCAAGACCAGGAGGTGACACGCATCACATGTATGGGGATACGGATAGCTGATTGACAGACTGTTATTTTCTCTGACTTTCTTGTTTTTTGACTTCATTATTTTGTACATTTTATTCGGAAACGGTGGTAAGTACTGTATGGGTGATGGGAAGAATCCTAGCTTCCCTGAGCTGTCACTTTTTGATTGTTTGAATTGATTCATTTCATGTCTTCGGTTCTTAGTTCTACAGTGGCAAGATAATGGAAGAGACCAACGTTTATTTTGCTTGTTTCTTAAAAACAAAATATATATTTGGCCACAGGGTCACCAATAGAAAAATGCAACATGGCGGTTTTAAGTTGGCTGTTGGGTCTAGGCCAGAGCTGCTGGCTATACTGTTCTCTGATTGCACAGCAACCGAGGTTGCCTGGACCCGGGAGCATCGCGATTGAGCTCTTCAGAACCCCCACAACGAGATATATATGTATACAGTATATCTCATACGTTACCAACAGCAAATGTGACAGAGGCGACAGCACTAATTAAAGTATCCAAAATAGCAAATGTATTAGAAGTATGACACACAGAACCAACGTTGCGATCCACACCGGGGGATCTTCAGGGAGGGTGCAGCGAACCAGTGACAAATAAACCCACCACCCAAGTGTTCCTGAACACACCCAACAATTAAAATCAAGCCGAGCGCGTGAAAATGCAGGTGAACAACCTGATTAGTACAAAACAGCATCAGCTGTGCACAAGTCCTGCTGCATTGCTTGGTCCGCTCACGTGACTGTTAGCCAGCTGAGCAGAGCGTCCTGGGTCTCCATAATTGCCAAGCAGCGCATGCGCACAGTAATCGGCTTATCAGATACCCGAGAGAATCCTGAGCCGTATCCCCAAGGATTCAACATACCAGATTGCAAGGGTGAGAAGTCCAGCTGAAGAACACACGGGTAGCGTCTTGGAGTCCCTCCCCATTGAGTGTTTTCTTAGTACTCCTTCAGAGGGTTCGGGGTTGTCCTGGTAACTGGTAAATAACAGCCCGCACGCATGCGCATTGAGAAAGCAAAAATATACTGGAGCAAAGGCAGCCTGAAAATGTCACATAATAAACACAAATAAGTCACCAAACAAGTGAGGGTAAATGGTGTGAGAAACAATGGGGTAAAGGGGGTGAGTAAAAATGTGAGTAAAGGGGGTAATACAGTCAATGGAAGGTGCAATGAGTGTCATAACTGTTGCTCATTGAAGGGAGGCTACAATATTCTAGGATAATAGCAGGCAGGAAACCATAAGTAATCCATGGCCCATCAGATAGCACAGTAACCCAGCATGGAGCTGCAGACAACAGGTATAAAGGTTCAAATCACATAATATATTGATAATCCACAGTAAATTCCTAAAGGAAACATCCTAAATTCATGTCCTCGTTGAGGCCCTTTGGAGCCACCGTTTTCAGTTTGTAAATCATTTTTGAATCAAGTTGGAGCAATAACTTGTGTCTGTTTCCGTCCCTGGGTGAGACATGCGCCTGTACAATGGGCATGCACCTGAAGGTATTACCTGTGCATGTCCCTTTGTGAAGTATGCAGCTGGTAAAAGGATTGACCTTACATTTCTGAAAACCAAAGAACAATTCCTGCGCTCCTCCCAATTGTGCTAAAATATATATTATATTTTAGCCCAATTGGTAGGAGTGCAGGAATTGCTCATTTTTCATGTATATATATTGTATGTGTGTGTGTGTGTCACCGAGCTGCAGATGTTCTAAATGTAGATCAAAAAGAGGACCAGATTTACCATATATTAGTTAGTTTTACAGGTACTTTGATTAATTACCCCCCAGTGTGTGTGTGTGTGTGTGTGTGTATATATATATATATATATATATATATATATATATATATATATATGTATATATATATATATATATATATATATATATATATATATATATATATATATATATATATATATATATATATATATATATATATATATATATAAAACACTTTCCTACCAGGACACTGTGTATTCGTAAGATTCACAATGAAGTGAAAGCTCTCACTTCATCATCATCGTCATTTATTTTTTAAATAAATACATGCCTTATGGGGGCACCACAATACTTTACAGTCCATTTAAGAACAAACTAAAATTATACACAAGTCATTTTGTTAAACCGGAAAAGCCAGAAGGAAGAAATTGTGGTAACGTTGACATGTGCAGAATGAATACTGCGGAGAAATGCAGGGGAGGAGAATTCACTGAGCGTACATTAGTACTTGTACACTGATTCCCCGATGGAATAGGTGATCCTGCTCAGCTTTATTCAGCAATTAGTGTAAAGAAGCTTTAATCGAAAAGGGGTGGGTGCCAACAGAAAACCGGTATGATGCAAATATAAAGAGAGAAGAGAAAGGGTTTCCCTGAAACTGCACTCCAAAATAGATCTCCCACAAGAAAAGAAATATATATTTTAATAAACATATATGTGAGGATGAGGGGAGGGGACTGTGTATGGTATATATGTTTTTATTAAAATATAATTTTTACATTTTCTTTTGGGGGATCTATTTCGGAGTGCAGCTTCAGGGACACACTTTCACTTCTCCCTTTGTATTTACATTTAGTACTTGCTAAACATAGATCAGATGTATAATATAGATCAATATAAATATAATATATTATATAAATATAATACAATATAAATATAGACCAGATGTATAATATAGATCAATGCCCCAAATGGGTGAGAATGACAAAACATACAGTATCTTCTGTGTTGTTTATGGTCATACAGAAAAAAAGTAGAAACTGTGGAATAATGGAATCAAATACATACTGTAAATGTAATTCAGTTCCAGGTTTTATTGAGCCACCTGTGCTGAAGCAGGGATATGACTAATATCTGGCCTGTTGGTGGCGCTTGAGAACTGGAGTTGGCCACTCCTGCCTTAATGGAATCTTCCAAACTCTCATATTTGGGAAGTCTTGCTCTCCAAAAAAAAAAATCATTCAAAAATAACTTTACAATGTAGTTGACTTCTTCAAACATTTAGCCCACCCTGTTCCGGTCACAGGTCAGTAAGGTTGTGATGGGGGGAGAAAGGGACATCCACGCCCTCCATGTACATAGCCCTTCACAGTGGTAATAAACGCAACTAAATATAATGAGATGTAGTGGTTACGTTTGTGACAATTAAAGGTCTTGTTACTTTTACAGCAACAGAGGTACAACACGCCGACACCCTATTATTACTGGAGGAACACGTCGACCTGCTGTACTTTCTTCTGGTACCAAACTGGTTTTGGGAAGATATCCCAGGCTCTTTGCTTGTTTAGATAGATTTGGAGAGGAAGGGTACGCTTAACAAAAGGCAAATGTCACATTTTCCATGTCCAGAATTTGGGCGCTTTGTCTCTTATTCGGTATTCTGTCACTTCCCTGTGCTGGAGAAGATTTAAGTCCCATGCAATAGAATCTATAGAACAAAGTTGATCTTTTCTCCAATATTGCAACATCTTGAAAGAATCTTCCTGTGCAAGTCACAGCAAGAGCAGGATATATGTACCTATATTTATTGTTTTGTAACAAGTTTACATGGCAAAACAGGAAAAGCTACATAATGAAAATCTTTTTGCGCATTGTATTCCAAGCCTGAATTAGCACATTATATCGGGCGAAAGCTCCCACTGATTGCAGTGGGAGTTTTTGGGGAATAACCGGCGGCTTTGGAGCATATTGAAAAAGGCCCTAAATGTGCCTATATTTGAAAACATGTGGCTGTAGTATAAGACTTAGTGAAGTTCTAATATTGACTTACTATACTATAGGACAGGGGGGCGCAAACCTTTTTCCCTGCGCCCCTCTACAGGTGGTCCCCTCACTCCCGCGCCCCCCCTAAACCCCACTTACCTGTGCTACGGCGTCATGACGGCACATGACCTCGCGATGTCATTTTGCCGCCGCGTTGCCATGGCGACGCAGGAAGGTAGCCGCCGAAGCCTAGGTAAGTAAAGGTTTACAGAGGCCCTGCAGCTCCCCCGGCACTTAATTTACGTGCCTTCGGGAAGCGCGCGGGGCCTCTGTAAACCCAGCGCCCCCCGCCGGCAGTCTCGTGCCCTCCCTGGGGGTCGCGCCCGCCCAGTTTGCGCACCGCTGCGTATAGGAAATATATAGCCTATAAATATATAGCATATTATAGGAAAACAGTCATGAAATATACCTGATCATGTAACTCGCAGCTTCCTGTATTTGTGGTACTGTAGCATTTTGTACCTTTTTAAAGCTGCAGATATCAAGCAATATCCTACATGTGTTTTTTTTCAATAAATGGGAAGATACTTGTAGCATTTTTTTTAAACAACTTTGAATGACATGTTTAATGTATTATACTGTAACAAACATGGTTTGTTTCTATAGCAACCATTTGCAATGTCACATCCCCTTCCTCCTCTGAAACAGGCTCTGGCACACCCCTTTTTGAGCCCTGCCCTCTCTCTAGCAGTGCACCAATTGTAACTAGTGACTGCCTCATCACATGATCTTATGCACAGAACTGGTCCTCTTCTGCTGCACTGACAGCCATTTAGTGAACCCCCGAGCCGAATCGCGGATCGATCACAGGAGAACGGATCGATCGACAACTTAGCTCATTACTTAGCATTGTGTGGATTGTATTGATGCACATATTAGAGATTTTTTTTTTGTTTTTTTTAAACGGCAGCTTGGACTGCTGCTTTGAGTATATAGAATAAGGGTGCTACAGTAAGTTAGCACTGCTTTATTCCTGCGCATATGAATGGGAGTAAAGACATAAGCTTAGCACCCTTTTGCAAATCTGGGCCCAAGTTTACAATAATATAGTGATTGCAGTAGCTTGCAAACTGAATGCAAAAAAATAAGGTGGAGAGAGAACAAAGAGCTACTTCCAGAGTAAGTAAAATCCAAAATCGAATGTATATTTTTTCCCCACAGTCCTCTTTCCCCCCCCCCCTAAATATTGGGTGCACCTGCAATGCTATGGCATTTGCTGGCACGGACAGAGCTAAGACTACATCCAGGATATAAAGAACAAATACTGTTTACCAGCAGTGTCAAGACTTATGGGTACATTCTATAGCAACATACTGTAGTCCTCCGACGTGGCCCTTTTGGGCAGTTTCCGGGTGAGTTTAACCCTTAGTCGTTAGCAAACAAGAAAAGTGATGACCATTTGCGATTTATTAATGAGTCAGCCCCACCTCTGACCAAACAACATGGCAGCTGCATGTTTGATACAGTAGGCATACATAACTATTATGTAGTAGCTGATAAAACTGTTTGATCCTAGAAGCTACAACCAAATATATATATTTTTTTCTTTTGTTCTTTGCTTTTAACAAGGATGTCGTCACCCGCCAAACAGATACACATGAAGGAATGAAGGACAAAACATATTTGTTAAGGGTGAATTGCACTGAACCTGGAGAAAAGGAAACATTTTTTATTTCTTTTTTAGCACAGGATACTAATTATATATATATATTTTTCCCCACGGTGATTGCATCTTTGTACACTGTTAAGTTGTTTATTTTGTATATATTTATTTTGGCCTGCGACGTGTAACTGCTATCTTTAATCGCCATTCCAGTGAACGATCACTAAAAGCTATTGTAGTTTAGTGAACTTGTGGCCCCAACAAAGACAAGCCTAAGGGGCCTAAGGCTTAGTAGATATGGTCCTCAGTTTTATGGCATATGAAAATAGAAACAACTTACAGCCCAAATTGGTGCTGTTCACTAATCTACAATAGCTGATTGTGATAAAAAAATTGGGTTTAAATTACTATTACTATTCTTCAAAAACACAGGTTTGGGATAAACATAGAAAATGAAAGCCTTTGCAAAAATATTCCGCACATTTATTTAATGCGATACACATTTTATGGCAATGTAATAACATCAAAGCTTTTAAAAGGCAACCCTTGCTGGATTTATTGAACACAAATTAGAATTTTCAAAACCTGTACAAGCAGAGAGGGAAATGTGCTGTTTTAAGTCAGCATTCCTCGCTGCACTTTTAAAAATAATAGTATATTTTTATTTCTGGGTTTTAATATATGCATCCTTTGATTTACCTTTTAAGGAAAACTATTAACCTAAGCTGCCGATCGATCCATTCTCCCGTGATCGATCGGCAAAGATCCTGCTTCCCAGGGTTCACATAATGGCTGCCTATCAGTTTCAATCCTTCAGTCAGTGTAACGTAGCAGCTGCAATTTAACCTTCTATTACTACGGTAACATTGTCTATTGTTGCAGCTTGCAGCTCAGACACAGTCTCCTGCTGGGAACACTGCAACACGTTTCTGTTTGGGATGATTTGTTGCCAAAGATCTTGCACTGCTGGGGAGGTTTAGCTAAAACCTGCTATAGCAACCAAAAGATGCTCAGTATATTAAAACTCATTAAAAATGGCATTACAAGTTGAATGTTTCATTTATTTATTTTTTTAAATGCAGTAAGTATTATCTAATACTACAGAACTGATTTATTAAAAGAAAAAACACACATAGGATATTTAATGTTTTGCTGATTTAAAACGCACTCAGAGAATGCATGAACTGTGTCTTAGACTCAATTTAAAAACGTTATGGTTTGCCGGTCTCGATTCCTGAAGACTTTCCATTTAAAAAAAAAAAAAAAAGTTTTTTATTGTATTTTGAAACACGGTCCGTCCGAATAGAATTGTCGACTTCAGAAATATGCTGTCAGACGCTTTCCCCTGTAATTACTGGCAATCAAATTCTCCAGCACAATGGAAACCGTTTGCAAAGTGCAAGGTCTGTATGGGAGCCTGAAAGGAATCTTAAAGCAGCGGGCTGTGTTCCAGTACCTAGAAACAGATTGTGTAGAGACGAATGACTGGCCATTCAACCTGTGAGGTGCTTTTTCACTACCCATTGTCCCAGCTACATACAGTATAGAAAGTGTTGACCATGCAAAGAAAATGCAGGTACAGTACATTGTAACTTAGATAAGTGCATTGGTGTTAAACAAAAGCTTCTGTGATCAGTTCGAGTTGTTCTCCTTCCTGCAAATACTTGTGCTTTTCCTGGCTGTTGACGTTGGCTCCCCTTTTAAAATAAAGTCGTGAAAACGCAATTCATTTATAGGACCTCTGCAGGAGTGGTGCTCAGCAGAAAGGAAATAGAACATTTACATTTGTGAAATGTGTGGTTTTTTTCTTCACTGAAAGGGAGGAGCACGCCGTGTTCATTTTTGTAACGGGTGCTCGCCACAAACTGGACTGAACCGCGAGGCCGAGGTGGGGATATATAAACACCGACCTGAGGTCGCGTCCGGAATGCAAAGTCGTGGTGGTGGGAAGCCGGGTCAGGGTTGGAGAGGGGAGGATCGTCGTATTACTTGCCGTGGTCGCTGGTCGGAGGAGGTATGGCTCGTTGGGGTCACTAGCCGTGGTCGAGGGTTGGAGATAGACAGGATCGTTGAGAGAAAAGCCAAGGTTCCGTTGAACTGTAAGATAAGACACAGCGAAGCGGCAAGGCAGGCGATATAAAGTGCTTGCGACCAGCACGTCGTCACAAGGAAAGAATATCTATGCTCAGCCAAATTGCAGCAGCAATAGGTGAGCATATAAAGGGAGAGCAGCCAATAGCTGAGGAGTACAGCAGCAGAAGCTGCTGCAAGAATCAGTCCCCTGATTCGTTGCTAGGTGAGCTCAGCACAGCAGGTGCTGACGAAGATTAACAGCAGTCAGTTTGCATCAAAGTCTGGAGCGGAGACTGCTTCTGATGCTGCCGTCTCGGGGGCGACACCCGCGCCCGATCCTCACAATGTTTGTAATGCCGTTTGGGACACTGCAAGGTCGAAGTGTACAGAGATTGTATAATTCTGACTCTAGGTTCTGCTTTTTCTGTGAAGAAGGCAGAGGGACTAATAGCAAATCATAGTACCTTTCAATCTTTTTGATGCGTTATAAATGGCATGGAAGTAATTTGGCTTCTGAGAAGAAAATACTGCTATCCTAATGATTTCATTGTAGATTGAATTGTATATAGCCTCTGTATAGTGTACATACAGATGTTAGCGTCTTACTCCAGATAACGCATGTCACAGAATAACCCAAGAATATCACAGTTTCCATAGGATTAAATGTCGGTGTTGTGGCAATATATAGATGAAGCAGCTGTTATTGCTCCCCATGGCGGGTTGCAGCGGAACTCGCACAACATACCAATGGGAGCAGGCGCCATTTTAAGGCCGCGTCCATAGCAGGGAAAGCCGCGCGGACGCTCCGCGATGAGCTCCTGCATACTCAATGAGGATGTCTTCAGAGGGGGCTCCCGCGAGCGTCCGCAGGCGTGCTGAGGCGCTGGGATTTTCAGCCGACGGCAGAGCCTGTTTCTCAGCGCACTTTCGGCTGAAACCACCCAATCAGTGCAAAGTCGTGTCATGACGTCGACCGTCGTGACGTCGGCGCTGCGCGGGCTATTGGATAGCTGCACTGTCACATACTTTACAGCTCTACTGCTCACACCTGGAAGTGGCCTGATTTTAAAGGAAGGCAGGAGAGTGTCCACCCTGAGTATGATTAGCTACAGGTGAGAGCAGTAGCGCTCTATAGTCTGCTGCGACAGGGGAGCTCTCTCTCCCCTCCAGCTAAACCCATATTTTGCCTTTAAATTCTTCATGGGCAAGCTACCCAGCTACCTGAACAAGCTCCTCACCCCTACCACCTGCAGCACTTATCACCTGAGATCAGACTCCAAAAGACTATTCATGGTCCCAAGGCTCAACAAAGTATCCGGACGTTCCTCCTTCTCCTTCCGTGCACCCCAAAACTGGAACAACCTACCAGAGACTCTCACATCCACCACCAGTTTAAGTTCTTTCAAATCTAAGGCTGTCTCACATTTTAACCTGGTCTGTAACTGTTTCATACGCCCATAACATATATTTTCTTTAACTGTGCACGTCATGTCTTGTAGATAATGTTCATGTTCATTTATGTAACTGTATTTGTAACCATGTATTATTTGTTTTACTCTGTGCCCAGAACATACTTGAAAACGAGAGGTAACTCTCAATGTATTACTTCCTGGTAAAATATTTTATAAATAAATATTTTAGTGTCCGGACACTGCTAACGCCACCTTTAGGTAGCACTGGTTTATGTTATTGGCTTTAGTTCATAGGCGCTATAATTAACCCAACGTTGATTTAGGTTAACGTTCGGTTACATAGGCTAAGGGAGCGTCTGGCCCTAAACAGATTGCATTATTCCTCTTGACTTTACAAATACACAGATAAAGAAGCTTCAGGGGATGGAAGTTAATTACTTTTCAGACTGCCAAAGGATTTTCCTTCTACAGATTTGGGAAACGAAGTCCATCCATTCTCTGTGTGATGCCAAAGCGCCACACAAATGATATAGACATAGTTTAGTACGTACAGTATATTCTTTCACAGAGAACGTTCAATTGCAGATTGAGATGCCGGATCACTAACTTTGGTAGTTTTCTTTCAGACATTATTTAGACCAGAGGTGACAACACAAAAATATACTATTCTGCTCTCCTGTTACATAAGTAGGACCATAAATTGAGGAGCTATCTTCTAGCCGTATTTAGTACTCAAATTGAGTGGGAGCTAGAATAGTGAAAGGGATGAAGATATCCCTATATCCATACGTACTTCTCATATTCACCATTATTAACCATACACTATCATAGAGTACATGCTATTAGAGGGTCTTTTCTGTTGATCCCTTTGGGGACCAATTGGTTCAACTTTTGCATTAGACCAGGGGTGCTCAGCTCCAGTCCTCAAGCTTCTGTCAGAGGTCAGGTTTTCAGGATATCCCAGCTTCAGCACCGGTGGCTCGGTCAAAGACCTGAGCTTTTGATTGAGCAAACTGTGCTGAAGCAGGGATATCCTAGAAAACCTGACCTGCTGAGGGGGGCTTGAGGACTAGAGTTGCGCACCAATGATTTAGATCAAGGGTGCGCAAACTGGGGGGCGTAGCGGAATTTTCGGGGGGGAGGGGGCATGCTTACAGAGGCCCAGCGCTCTTCCCCAAAGAATTTAAATTAAGTACCGTGGGAGTGCGCAATGCCTTACCTAGTCTGCAGCGGCTTCTGGCGGCACGTCGCCATGGCAATGTGGCGTCAAAGCCTCCGCGGGGTCACATGACATCGGGGACAAGTTAAGAGAGGAGGGCAGGGGGGAGAGCAGGCAGGGGCGCACAGGCGAAAAAGTTTGCGCACCCCTGATTTAGATCATCCTCATTGCAAGTAGAAAGATTTTGTACAGACCGTGGATAATGAAAGAAAACGATCCTGCCGTCTTTTATCTTTTTCATATTGGTGGAAGTTTACCTTTTATAAGAGACGGCCACACATTTATTTTCTTCCATTTGTTTGACGGCCTATAACCTGATGGAATGGATTCCCTATCCTTCCCTAGTCTTTGTACCAAAAAGCAGCAATCCCACAAAAAAATGCAAATTGATTTTTTTATTTACAGAATTGGAACCTTAAGGTCCCTTAGTGCTGAATTGCTCTATTTTCAGTTCCAGGGACCCCACAATACACTAGATAATGTTTGCTTTCGGGTGCCAGGGTCTCCCATGGAGATTTCAATATAGCCACCTCTATTGCAGCTTCCTATTCTTCCGCATGTCCCGTGTGATTTGGTGGCCATATTGTTTCCCCAGCAGGGAGTAGCGGCACAGGTGAATACACCAAAATATAATTATCTCGTAAACCAGGGGGTCCCCGAGTTGAAAATAAATGATGTAATTTTTTTTTTTTTACAATTCTGTAAAGAAAAGAAAAACGATTAAGAAACATTTCCGGGCGGGATTGCAGTTTTTATTGTGTTGGGAGATTAATGCATAACAAACAAGTTTGCTAACATATGTCTTTTCATTGTGGCACATGAATTGCTAAAAGAGATGAAATCACGCAAGCACATCATTTGTTTCTGCTAATGGTAATTTATTCCCTGCATAGACAGAAGCAGAAGTAAGGTAGAAGTGTGTTGTTTAATGGCTAACGGCCTGAGGGGAAAAATCTGAAGAAAGCTTGCACTGTTTTTAACCACTAGTTAGCCATTAAGGTTATCACTTTTATCTCGCTTGTTCTTGCTGTTCTGTGGGCTAGCACAGTGCTATTCTCTATCTCTGAGTAGAGAAAGCTTGATCATTTCATTTAGTACATACAGTAGTATATAAAGTACATGTAAATAGAAAGTTACTTAAAATCAGCATTACATTATTACATGGTTGAAGCAGGGGGTCTCTGGAGCGAAACCCCCATTAATTTCACCTCCGGGGAACCCCTGCTACCAGAGATTCTTATATCCGTACGGGATGCCAATATCTCTGTGGAGTTTAAATGTCCCGGTCACGCGGGCCAATAGGAAGCCACACCGGATAACGTCAGAGCTTCCTATTGGCCCGCAAGACTTTTCAACGCCGCCAATTATCTAGGCGCACTGTTCTCTGGCTGCATAGATACTGGCACCGATACACAGGTATGTACAGGCATACCCCGGTTTAAGGACACTCACTTGAAGTACACTCGCGAGTAAAGATTCAGTCATATTGCAGTTCATAGGCAAACGGCAGCTCGCGCATGCTCCTGTCAGCACGTCCTGAACAGCTCCCTACCTGTACTGAAGCTGTGCGCAAGTGGGGAGAGTATAGAGCCTGATACAAATGTGTTATTTACATCAGTTATGCACGTATAGGACGATTGCAGTACTGTACATGCATCGATAAGTGGGGAAAAGTACATACACTTTAAGTACATTTTCGCTTTACATACATGCTCCGGTCCCATTACGTACATTAATGCGGGGTATGCCCGTACTGTATCTCTGGAAGCACGGGGTCCTCGGAACTGAAATTAACATAGTTCAGCTCCGGAGACCCCCTGCTAGAATCCTGTAATAATTTTTTTTTTTTTAAACAATAAATGAAACCTGTATTGCTGTTTTAAATACTGAGAGCCTGATATTTCTACTTAACTTGATTAGTGGATATATCTAAATTCAGTGTTATTGTATGTGCTGAATAGGGGTAGCTTTATAGAAGTAGTACTGTACATCAATAGCAACTTCTGTGGCATTTCCATTTAAGCATGGTTAAAGTTGAGTGTAATCTAAAATACGGCTAAAGTTGTGATCTGTTTAACCTTTTTAAATGTTATTTTATTTTTAAATGGCCTACCCATTTTGTCAGGTGGGTTTTGGTTCCCACCAGCATTTTTAATCTATTCAAAAAGGTCAATATTTAGCTTTTTCTTTTGGTTTTCAATATTAAGACCAGACAACTTTAAGGGGCAAATTAGTTTAGCCTGAAAGTGTCTGCAACAGACCTGCTAGTTTAAGCTCCTTTAGAAACTCCTTTTATCAAGAGTCCTCAAATTGTGGTCCTGTGACCACTAGTATTTCCTAAAGGCTTCGATGGTGGTCCTGGTAGCCTTTTAAAATGTGCATTAGTCAGCGCTCTCCTGCAATCTGTGACTTTTCAGTTACTTACAGAATAGCAGTGCTGGGGACTGCCTTTTTTACCCAGTACAAGTATATATTTAAAATGTGTTATACAAATTAAAAAAAAACATTACGAGCTCACTATGGTGGTCAACAACGTGATTAACACTGAAGTGGTTCATGAAAGTTTGAGAACCTTTGTTCTAAATAAAATAATTGTGATTTTGCCATTTGTTGTGATATATACAGAGTATATATATATATATATATATATATATATATATCGAAAGCTCGCACAAATAAAAGCATTTCATTAGCCACAGAACAGTATTGTCTATTCATTTTTGATTTTATATATATATATATATATATATATATATATATATATATATATATATATATATATATATATATATATATATATATATATACGTGCATAAACAAAGAAGTCCCAGTGCACATCCAATGTGACAAATTATTTGATTAATTTCTATGTTTTTTCTTTTCATAAGTATGGGTCATTTAGTTACATCTTACAGCCAAAATATGTTAAGTATAGACCTTTTCAGCAGGTACTTACACTACTAAAATAAAATGTCTCTTTGATGTGAGTGCAGATAAATTAACCCAGAAATAAATTAGAAAAATGTCTGTAATGAAGTCCATATAAGTGTATAAATCCCATTATAAAGTGCACTCACATGGGGTCAGAATTAAACTGGCATTTATGAATCCCTATGGCTTTGGGACACTTCTCTCTGTTCCCGAATGGGTCTTCAATTATTCACGCGAAATGAAACGGCAAGGCATGGTGTATATAGACACAATGTATTGCAGCAATATCATGTGGTTATCCCACTCCCATTTGGAAAGTATTAAACAAACCTCGACATACTGTACCGGCTCTTTCTCCATCTCTAGATGGCGATCCCTCGATCTCCTCTGCACGCAGCTCAACTGAACTCTGGACTCGCCAATTTGGCTTCCTCAGGGGTCATTATTGCCTAGCAGTATCATTTGGCTTTATATAGCGCAGTTCTTTGCACAATAAAGAAATATTTAAAGTGGTGGTATCCCTATTAATCTTTCATTCTAGGGTGCATCAGTGTCATCTTATAAAGGACATTTGAACTCACAACAGTGATGTGAATATATACAATTCATAGGTGTGAACAATACTTACGTTCTCTATATACATAATCATTCCAAAAATACACAAAAGTTATCCTTTTTATACAAAAATAATGTAGAATATTTTTAAAATATTATACAAAATCTGCTGTGTGCAGAGGGATCGCCCTATAGAGAAGGACACGCCCACTGGAGTTTCCAGAAAGGACATTAGATGCTGGGGAGAGAAAGCCGGTCTGCTGAGTTCCGATTGGGCACCTGTGATACAGGTGCGGTTTTGCGGTAAAATTGCGCAACACTTGTTTAATACTTGCCAAAGGTGAGTGGGATAACCATATGGTGTTGCTACAATACATTGTATCAACATACTATACCAGGGGTGGCCAAATCCAGTCCTCAAGGGCCACCAACAGGCCAGATATTAGGGATATTCCTGCTTCAGCACAGGTGGCCCAGTCATTCTGACTGAGCCACTGATTGAGCCACCTGTGCTGACGCAGAGATATCCATAAAACCTAACCTGTTGTTGGCTCTTGAGGACTGGAGTTGGCCACCTCTATTGTAAACCATGCCTTGCCTTTCTATGTCATTTTGAATGAATCATTGAAGACCCATTCAGGAACAGAGAGAAGGTGTCCCAAAGCCAAAGGAGATTCATAAATGCCAGTTTAATTCTGACTCCATGTGAGTGCATATATTGGGATTTTTGAAATGTATACACGGTTATGGACTTCGCTGTATACATTTTTCTTATTTATTCCTGTGTTGATTCATCTGCAATCCCCATATCCAAAATAATTTTTGGCTACAGATGACTGAACACACAGTCTGTTTCAGGTCAGAGCTGCATTTTGTCGTGTTAAGAACTATACATACGTAGTGTACATATACATGTATTGCTCTGAGAGAAATTGCTTGGAAATATTTCTTGTAAAGATTAATTAATCATTTTCAGCATACAATGCTTGTTTAATTACACCTTTACTTGTCTTCACTTTCACTGATGATAGTAGCACTTCTAGCTTTTGTGTGTTGCTCCCAAATGTTCTATTGTGTCCTTTCATCTTTTCTCCATGCAGTGGAGGAAATATAAACAAAAACAATGATATAGTCTATAGCATGGGGTGGGTGATATGTGTGCGGTGACTAAGGGGTTAAAATGTAGACCGCGCACCGTATGTGCTATATGTGACCTACAGTGCAGTTAAAACCGGTTTAAAAAAACCCAGAAGAAATATATATGTAGTTCCCAAGCTTATTGCTGCTGGAAAGGTCATCGCCACCTACTGTATCTCCGAGGGGGAAGTAATCTCTCACTGACTCAGATTACCTGTGTGTACTTGGACCTGCTGATTAAATATGGGTGGAATGGGTGATCTTAAATTAAGAGGAGGGGTCACATACCTCTCAACAATTAATTTACAATTAGACACACACACACACACAATCTTGCAGTATTATATATTTAATGGTGCCAACTGGAGTGCTACTGGGAATGTGACCTCAAATAAAATACTGTGTGACTGGGTTGTTCTTCTCTCTCCCCCTCTCTCCTCTCTCTCCTCTCTCTCCTCTCTTCCCCTCTCTCCCTCCCTCCCCAAAATTATAAAGTTTAATGTCTAATAAAAGATGGAGGTCAGATTAATTTTTTTAAATTAAATTACTCGGCGCTGAAAAAGCAACAATTACTTAAATAGAGTGAGAAATAAGGCAACAGGAAAAGCTATTTTTATACTTACTACACTAAATTGTTCCTACATGTGGCTGTGCTATTTAAAATACACACAGTTCCAAACAAACATGTTTGAATAGTGCATAAGAGCTGACCTCAAACATTACGTGCACTTAACATATTTTAACATGCATTACGATAACACTGCCGCTAATACACAACATTTTAGATGGAAGAGATATTGTTTTGAGCAACTTCCATTTGCATCTGGGGTTCTGAGTAGGACTATGAAGTTAAGAAAAAAAGATATGGAAATGTTGCACTCTGTATCTCAACATTTTAACATCGCCAAAATCAGCCGCCTACCATGTGCTTATTATTTCGGGTTTGCCATCAACATACTTTTCACTCATCCAAATAAAGGTCCAACACACAATGGGGGGAGGGGGCTGGGGTTTACATTGCTCCAATAATCAGAATCCGATCTTGATTGGCATTAGCGGCTATTGATTTGAATGGTAGTTCACGTCAATCGAGCTCTGATGTCAGGGCTAGGTATCTCCCCACCTTCAGCGTATTATTTTATAAATGTCGGTGTGTACTCCAAGTCAAATGTTTCATATAACATAGATAACAATCATTTTTCTTGCGCAAAATAGGATTTAGCAAGAAGTTCCTGCCCTGTAGATCTTAATCTAATTGGCTGAAGCACAGGGAGATTGAGTGACTTGCTTGGGGTCACACAGAGGATTGGCATTGTGATTTACTCCCTTCAAAGGCAGTCACAGTACCTCTGGGCTACTCCAGCGCTGCGCAAACTGGTGGGGGCGCAAGATTTTTTGGGGGGGGTGCGGGCGGTTGCAGAGGTCCGGCGCTCTCCCCCTAGGCATTTAAATTAAATGCCGGGGGACTGCGAGAGGCCTCTACTTACCGGGATTTTGCCGGCTTCAGCACACGTGACCATGGCAATGCGGCGTCACGTGATGTCCCGGTTGCTATGGTAACGTGACGTCCAATGACGTCGCGGTGACCTCGCCGGGCGAGGTAAGGAGGGGGGCGCGGCCAACGGTGAAGGTAAGGCAGGGGGGGGCGCCGCAAAAAAAGTTTGCGCGCCCCTGGGCTACTCCTGCAGCCCCTATGTAAGAGAATGAAGGTTTTCAACCACTCCTTATTGCCATAGCCAGTATGCCTCTAACGCTGCCATTCAGCCTCCAGGGATCGTCGGCATCCGGCCATTTCGCCCCCAAGATTAGCATTATGGGTTAAATTGGCTTTTAGGGTTAGGATTAGCATTGGCATTAGGGGTTAAGGGTAAGGGGTTAAGTGTAGGGGTTTTAGGGTAAGAGGTTAAGATTAGGGGTTTTAGGGTAATGATTAGCGTTGGCTTTTGGGGTAAGGGGCTAGGGTAAAGAGTTAAGGTTTGGTGGTTCGGGTAGACATTACCTTATGGTCAAAATGACCAATGGCTAAAGGCCCAGTTGGCTGAACACCGGAGGCAGGGTGGCTGCAGCGAAATGTCCTAGACCGCTTATTGTGGAGTTGTGACTATGTTACAGGTGTTTGCAAAAGCATTTGGGCCCTCAAAAACAGGTTGTGACTTTTTTTCAGTGTAGTCTGTTGCATCACCCTGAGGCCGCGTCCATACTACCTGCGACTGCGCACGGCGCTAACAAAATGCTTTACCTCTGAGGCCGGCCACAGAGTGCGTGACAGACAACATTTTTTTTTATTTGGTTGCGCGACGGCCGGGTCACGTTCAGCCAATGAGGGCGAACCGCTCACGTGACGTCACTGCCACACCTCCCCGTCGCTGTGGTTCACAGGCCACAAATCGCTTGGCTGACAGGTGCGTGCGACGCCATGCGCTCCGTCGCGTGCGTCCACTATATCCGCGGCCTAACGCACCGCAGTTAAACCCCAGTTTATTTTATTTTGTATGTACATATAATCTAATTAGTGATGTTGCATTCTAGTACTGTATATATTTCTTCTAAATATGAGCAGTTAATTGTCTGTCAGATGTAGATGTTTTCAAAAGCTTTTTTCAGAATGTACGTTTTTCAAGCTGAGCGTTCACCTTTTTATTCATTAATTCGACAGATCACTTGTTGATGAAGTTAAATGTGGTCCATCAGGTTACTGTACAGTATATTCACTGGAAATCCCACGTGTTCCGGGATTAAAGCGACCTTGGAATGTTAGTGATGACTTTTATCAGCTGATTGGTCAGTAGTAGTAGACACTGGCATCATTAATGATTCTGGGTTGTTTCATTTCTTGTATGTATGTGCTGTATGTATGTGCTGTATGTATGTATGTATGTATTTATGTATGTAAATATGTATGTATTTATGGAATACTACAGTAAACGCTACACTCTATAAAATTACAATACAAGGTCAATAGGGTACAATTGGATATATGCGCGTCGGGTAAATGACAACATAAGGCCCTGTCCTGAAGAGCTTACAATCTAATTGTACTCTTCAAGCAACAAATTGTGACAGTCTTTGTATGGATCTCTTCTTCGTCTTTCCTAAATGATACTAAGATTTTTCCAATCATTCTGCGGCCTTGGGTAGTTGCTATCTTTGCCTGTTCATCCATGATTTGTGCCATGAACAGTAGAAATCCTGAACTGTCTTCATTGTATTTGTCTTTGACTGAACTACTACCTCTTCCTGTGTGG
Organism: Ascaphus truei; assembly: GCF_040206685.1. Lineage (NCBI taxonomy): Eukaryota > Metazoa > Chordata > Amphibia > Anura > Ascaphidae > Ascaphus > Ascaphus truei. Next base: position 122,015,882 of record NC_134486.1, on the reverse strand, counting down.
GTGCAGGAGTGACTTCTTATCAACCAGAAGGCATTGTGTCATCTTCGCCAAACTTTTCTTGTCTTCAATTTTTGTTGTCATGGGTTATAATTTGTTAAATCTCCTAAATTTACATTTTTATATGTTATTAAGCAGATCGGTGTGTTCAATATTTGTTCTCGCATCTCCTGCGTATTTTATTCATAGAATTCCTTAAGTAGTTATGGGATTTCACAAGATATTATTCTGTCCGCGATGCTAGTTATTTCTTTTCCCTAAATTCACAGATTTTGCACAGTTTACTAAATATACCAGATCACCTGCACACACACACAAAAAGTGCATGATCTGTTAATGGTACAGATGCAGCAGCCATTATTTTAAGAAATTGCGGCTCCGTTTTCGTGTGCGCTGCTGTACTCCACGCGGCATGAACGCGGCCAATCGCCCCAGGCACACGTGTTTATCACGGTTGCTTTGTTTGAATTTCATGGATTGTGTGCAATGAAATGATTGAATTATAATGTGTACAGTACTGTGCTACTGTGTCAATTTCAGGTGTTTAAAAACCAGAACACTAAAATGCCATTTTATGCACTCACTGGCACTTGCGTCTTAAAGCGGTACGGTTGGAAGAAATTCCGCGCCATGACATGGGTGTTCCAAGGTATAAACCGCGTGATTTTTTTAAATAATGGCTGCTGCATAAAAAGGTAAGTACCCAGTACTCCTTTGTGCTGAAGGAGAAAGCAACACATTGCATGGCAGCTTCCTCCAGTGAAAGACGTAATGACTTGGGTCGTCACAGTTGGAGTCCCATACAGATCACCATAAACAATCTTCAAGCTTTATTGGCAAAATATCTAATTAAAATAGCGTACATGGATCCCACACTAGAAAAATAGCCTAACGCATTTCGCGCTGGATCTATTCATCAGAGGCTCCAGAACTTCCTCCAGTGCAACTAAAATAAAGCACTTTTCTGTTTACGATAAGACTGGATGTTCTTCCCCCACTGCTGATTCTTTACTTCTATCATGAGATTGCAATTTTTGAGAACAAATATCGATTCGCTGCTTTCTAGACATTTGTGCCATGGTTGAATTCATTTTCTGTTCTTTTTAAGGCTGCATGGCTCATAAGCAATGTAGTAATTTCTAAAAATAACATCATAGTCCTGATGAGTGAGCATGTCTTCATACTGTATGTTGACAAATACAACTCTTGTGTTTTATAGGGAGACAAGCCTTTTCTTTACGCATGTGCATAAGTAACAGATACCGTACATATTTACAACTAGAAGTCTGTAACCTTCTGCAAATAATTCATGTTTTAATAAAACAGAATGTGTTACTGAAGATGAGTTTTAAACACTCTAATACTAATTTATTTGATTTGGGGGGGGGGGGGAATACAGTTCCAAAGCTTCTCCCAAATTGACTCAATTTATTGGTTACATTTGAACGTTTTTAACCGAAGTCTAATAACAAATGTGCCATTTATCTGCATCTTTTGATCATAACTTGATTCAAGCCTGCTAACCTCATCAAGGTAAACTCCAACTACAGCAGGTACCTACTGTATACTAAGTGAATCCAATTTCTAATTATCCTATGGAATAAACTTGGTGAATCCCATTAATTTCAGCTCCGAGATCCCCTACTTCCGGAGATACTTGTCAGTCACAGGGTAGTATACTCATTATTCTTTATCTTGTTACTGGTCATTATTGTTTTGCAAGCTTCCAAAAATACTTTGGGCGTGATCATGGTGATTCACCATGGTGTTTCAGAAGTTATTTACTTCTATTTTACTAATGGCAAAAAAATTGACTGTGAACTCTCAAGTCCACCGATGCTTGTCTCATTGAAGAAACTAGCTCAACGAGTTTGCTATATTTGATACTGCTGCACAAAAATGTGTAATTGGTTATGTGCTGAATGGCAAAGCTAAATAAGACAGATTGATAATTAGGCCTTAATATCTTCATCTTTTGTTAACATTCAATATTTGCTTAGTATATCTAACTTGAGGAAGCTCCTTAAAGTTTTTCCAATCCACAAATTTGGTCTGGCCAGTAAAAAGGGTTTTGTTGATACATTTCCTTCTGAAAGGTATCTGCAAAATAATCTTAATTCTATAGAAGGGCAATCCATGCCATTTCCTGGCTTGCATGTGTAGCAGGGCACTTCCCTTACCTCAGTAGGGAGCCGGTTCCGTGGCTCGGGAGGATAGGGGGAAGTTGCGGTGGCCATCTTGCGGTTGACGCCGCGTGTGTACCAGGGACTGTGTAGCATGGTGGCCATGCTGTGGTTGGTGCTGCCGGAAGGGGAGGGCCGGCAGATCAGCAAAGTCTCTGCGGGACTGGAGGTAGCGAGGCTGTCGAGAGGGAGCCGTGGAAGGAGGATGTAGTGTCCAGGGAGCAGTCAGCTTACTGGACTAGGCCAGACTTTACCCCCTAGGCCCCAGGTAGGCCCCTTCACAGTAGATGTGTGTGAGGGATCACCCACAACATAGGGATTACCCAGTAGTAAGATACCTCAGCGGAGCAGCACTAGACTGTGCGTGAGTTACTCCGGCTGGATAGAGCATCGCGTTGCGGCCTGGACATGAGGTGAGAGGGGATTGGTGTCGGAGACCCCGCGGCGTGGGACCTGACCACCCTCATCTTGGAGGCATCTCCTGGTTAGGCCGCTACCTGGAAGGGTAGCGATGACCTCACTTATAAACTTGGGACAAGGGAGGCTCTGATGGACACAGGGTTACTGGTGCCCAGGGTACCCTAAGTATTGGGGGGAAACAAGCACCCTTATTATTGCACTGTTATTGTATTGTTATCATATTGCTGTGTTGCATATTGTTCTCCTTGCTATACTGTGGGATCACAGTAAAGACATAATCTGTGTGAGTGATTTCTGTGGTATACAGTATAGGTATACCGGTTCCCGTAAAGAGATATCCCGCCAACGTTGGGGTTCTCACAGGTGGAGGCGCTGCACCCATTCACCCCAGGCTCCCCACTAGTGGAGGCTTAGCTCCCGGTAAGCCAACAGGTAACATCGTAGTGCATAACTCCTGCAGTTTCCCTTAGGGTAGGGAACGGGTGTTGCACATGTCATATAAACAGTAGAATAATCAATATAATCTTTATGGTTGCTAAGAACCAGAACATTTAATTTGGGGCACCAAGAACTGCACATACTATATAAGAAATAATTAATTTCTAAATGTTTAAGGGAAATCCCTCTCTCCTGTGCATCAATCATCAGATAAATCCATAATGTAGTACAAGGAAAAAAAAAAAGAGGAGGGATGGACCAGCTGTCCAAAAAATATTCACTTTATTCATACAATAATAAAAACTGTAGCAATATACAAAAAATTCAAATACATATATTCACCAACCTCCATGTGCCATGAAAAAAAAAATCCAAAACCGTCCACGATACTTTACACCTTGAAGGTAAGACCAGGGATTTGGCTGAAGCACCATCTGACGTCCGTTTCGTGTTTAAACTAATGTTTTGACAGGGCGGGAAGGAATCTTTATTATGGTCCTTGTTCAATAGAATATGATGGTCTCTTCCAAGTACTTGGGAACATCCAAGTCCCATTGAATAGAACTTAATAGAGCCATCAAATTAAGATTTTAAATCTAGAATTGAAGCAGGGGTCTCCGGAGCTGAACCCCGTTAGTTTCAACTTCGGGGACCCCTACCTCCGGAGATACTTGCCTCCTAAGTAGGTGCCGGTAGCTGCTCCGGCTCAGCAAGCAAACCTTTCAAGTTTGAAGCTCCCACGTCACCGGCCAATAGGAAGCTGCACCGATGATGTCACAGCTTCCTATTGTCCAGCAGGCCGGGAATTATCTGAAGAGCGGACATATTGTGAACCCTGGTAGCCAAGTAGAGTGGCTCCCGGAACCCAATACGCAGATAAGTATTTTCTCCGGGGGCGGAAATTAACGGGATTCAGCTCCGGAGACCGCCTGCTTCAACCCTATATATAACAAAAATTACACCGCCTTGGATTACGTCTATAGGCTACGGCCCCGGTGTTGGCGGTACGGGCGTGCCTGCCAGGCTGGCGGCGCGTGCAGCTCTGTTACCTGGTTTGTGCAGAACTGCAGGGGGAAAGACGGAGATGATGGGGGCGTGGCAGGTGGCACAATCATGACGTCACCCGACAGGTTCGCCCTCATTGGCTGAACCGCCAGCGCTCCGTTGCAAGTCCTGAACACAGTTTTCCTGTCTTCAGAAAAATCTCCTAGGTAGGTAGTGGGCCCGGCCCCATTGAGGGGCGGTTTTTGTCCCAGGCAGCAGGGACCCAGCCTTAAACCTTCCAGAGCAAAGGGGAGTGTGTTTAGTCACTTGTATGACACTAAACCAACATTGTAAACACTTGCTTTGTTTTAGATAGATATGAAAGACTGTTACAAGCTTTTGTACTCACCAGCAGGAGAAGCTGCCATTGTGTTGAATCAACCACGCATGAGAAGGGAACGGGGTTACATTGCTTTTTAACGTGCGGGATCGCACCTGTGGGTGCAGTAACTTTAGCTTGATGTGTAGGATATTATACACATTCTAAACTCTGCAGAAAATCCAAACCTTGTTGCCTTGGTTTTCTGTTGTGTAACGCGGCTATTCTGAATACATTAAGCAGAAACCTTAAAGCACATTAAGTAGAAATAGAGCATTAATAATGTATTTTTCCAAGGGTTCCAAAAAGTTAGCACTGCTGATTTTTAAAAGCCGCTTAATTAGCATGAATTCCTTTATTGAAACCAGGAAAAATGCACAGTTATTGTACTTATTTTCTGTACTAATTCAGTAGTTTTAAAGTAACGTAAAAGTGCAATATTTAATTGCAAGTTGCACAGTTAGGAACAAGCTACTAACGCAAGTGATATGTTTAGTGTATTGAATGTTATAGATTAATGTCTTTCAAAAATTCTGTCAAATCTAATATTTTAGATCCACAATCCTTCCTTCTTGTTTTTTTTTTAACCCCTTTCAGCTCCCTCCAGACCTAAGCCACTCTATTTTTAACTCTTGGGAGCCAACGGTTCCTGTGATACGGGTGAAGTTACCAGTTTTAAATCTCCCTCAAGGGGAAACAAAATGGACGCAGCATCTCGTGCCAATATAAAACCATAGCGTCATCGGTTGCGGTTTCCTATTGGACATCCATTTAAATACCCTTTTAAAAAAACAGGAAGTAACGCTGGTAACTAGAACGGGGAACCGGTGCCGGTCCCTAGAGATGAAAGCACAGGCTCAGCTTTTCTGAGTGCACACAGACACGCACACAGCAAGGAGCTGAGTCTGGAGTAGGGTTGGAGTGCGCCCAAAGTCACTCTCTGCTTTTGACAAGCGGGGAAAGTGTGAGTTGTCCCTTCCCCCCCTGTGTTGTTTGTCAATGAAAGTAAAATGTTAATGCGTAATTTTGCATGCACCTGTGCTTTCTTTTCTACATGAGGTTTTTCAAGGAGGAACCACTACGGAGGACCCTGTTCCATGGAGTAGCAGTGTAAGTGACATCAGTGTTTATTTGTATTCACTTGGTTTATTGCACGGTTATATTGCACTGTTATATTTACATTCTTGTTTGCGCCACGAACACCAGTTTCTTTAGTTTAGTGTCTTTTGCGGTTTGGGATACCGCTGTTGTTTAGGCAGCATCTGAGTTTGTTCACAAGATATCAATTTTATTTGTTTGCACCTTATTTTGTTCACTTTAATAAATCAGCTTTTCTGGATCACCTGGTTACAATTCTGAAAAGGGGGTGGGGTGGGGTGGGGGTGGAGGGGGGTCGGTAAGAATGGCAGGATCCCTGCTTTAAGATGTCTTGAGAACGTTTATAAACAATGTATGGTAAACTACGATTTGGAAGTTGGTTTAATTCTGTTATTTGCTTTTTGTTAAATACAGTGCTCTCCTCTTTTCCTGTCTCCCCATTCAGTATGGCGAGAAACTGTTAATAAATAGGTAACTAAAGATTGGCTTCTGTTCACCTGAGTGCATATTATTGCGTTATTAACTGTAAGTTAACAGTTTCTCACTGTGTTTAGTAGGGGCATTTGCTGAAGTGGGGCGGTAAATACATCTGATTTATAATGTCCTGGTAAGGAGAAAACAAGATCTCTTCCGCCCCTTCCCCCTTCCATTCCAGTTGAAAATTAACACTTTAAAACTTTCAAAATAATCTCAAATACTTCCAATCGTTTGGCCTCAACTTGAAACGCATAAAAAGACTGGCTGCGTAGCATAACTTCCGCCTGTGCAAGTTCTGCAGAGGGTCATGTGACCCGTCCCTTGCTGCCATTTTGCAGCAGGATGGATAGGATGTCGGTGGTGGGGCAGAGCAGACCAGTGGGGAATTCTTACTGTTCAGGGATTAGATATAAATCTAATCTCTACCACTATGTACCCAGGCTGGAATAGTGGATCGATATTTTTGTCAGTGATTTATTATTTCATAGCAATCAGGGTACCGCTGGTTGCAGAGGAGACAGGGATCACATTCTCTAATTTGTACCAAGTGTCAAGTGTACCATTGTCAAATCTCCACTGAACTAAACCCTTGGTTAGTAGGCAGAGAAGATATAGGACCCATTTACTAAGCAGTCTTCTGCGTGAAGGCTCCCGTCAGTACTGTAAGACCGTGTCTACTAGTGACAAATGGTGCTTTATGGCAGAAGGCTTCTTAGTAAATATGACCCTTAATCCCTTTTACACTGTGTGTCAGATGTCAAAACCCAGAGTGGCTATATGATCTGTGTAGCAGTATGTACCCAGTCAGTGCATTAACCTTTGGTGATTAGTAGATGTGATGGAGAAGTTAAATATTTTTTCTTTTTTAATTGGTATTTTGTTTAATAATGCCTACAATGAAGGAAGGCAAAAACAGCCCCAGTTTATAATGCTGTATGGTTTTTTTATTTTTTTTTATTTTTACAATAACACAAAGGAAATTCTAGAGCACTCGGCAACACACAGCGGCCCAGTCCATAGCAGTCTGTAATGGCCCATCGGTTTAATACAACGTGTGTCACTTCATTTGAATGGGACTCACGCTGTGTGAATCCTACCAGGCTGCACCTGTCTGTAAGAGACTCGCACTGAGTGAGACTGAATCAGTCACTCTCCCTGCGTATCTCCACCAGGCGATCGCACAACTTTTATTTTATTTTAATAACACAGTATTGTAGCAGGGGGTTTCCGGAGCTGAAGCGCATTAATTTCAGGTCCGGGGACCCCCCACTTCCCGAGTTACAGGCTGTGCTGGTATCCCCGCCTGTGAGGATAAGGTGATGCCACTATTGATGGATACTTAGATGTAGCAATGCTCACTCGCTTGTAGTACAATCTACTTATGCTAATGTATTTTTACATCATGATAAATAGCCTAAGACACATTGGGAAGTAAATTCTGAACCATTTATTGCTCTTCTTGGTAATATTTACATCCTGAATACCGTTCTAACCACAACCTTGTAAGTAAATGTTGAACCGTCTGTTGCATCATTTCATACCGTAAATGTACTTTGTGCATCGATGCAGTAAAAAACCCATTCCTATTGTCCCTGAAACAAATTAATAAAACACAAGGCTCCGTTTACTGTGTACTGTACTTTTATATCGTATGATTCAAACATATTGTCTGGGCAACAACTGCTGGCTAGGTTTGATTTTGTATGACTGTAAAAATAGACATGCTGTAGATGGCATTAAAGTTGACATGTATGTATATCTTTATAGCGCCATCTATGTACATAGCGCTTCACAGCAGTAATACACGTGACATAATATAACACCTCAAGGGAACAAGCGCTTTAAGACCTAAAAGTAACACTGGGAAAAGGAGTCCCTGCCCTGAAGAGCTTACAATCTAAGTGTCGAGATGTGGACCATGTGGCTCACATTCCCTTCATGGCCCCTATTCAACATGCTGTAAATCTGTCGCACTTGTGCTGGAGAAGATTGGTCACAATCATTGGAACTCGTCTACATGGAAGAAAGATCTTCGTAGCACTTCAAATAGGGCCCCAGCAGCGATAAGCTATCAACACAGTCTCTTTTCTTAGGAATTTTGTAGCAGACTTTTCCACTACTGTACATGGAGGTTATGGAGAATGGCCTATTTGTTCAAGATGGGGCTTATTAAAGGAGCCTGTGGTATTTCTCTTAGATCGTGGCAAGTCCCTATTTTGAAAAAAATCAAGATAATTTTATATCCAAACAGGTAAAAACTTAAAAAAAAAAAGTTTGCGCACGTAGATTAATTTTTACCCTTCGTGTCAAAAGTGTAATAGTATGGCAACAAGTGCCACTACATCTTTTTAAAGGTGCCAATGAGGACTCATATGTAAGGACTGTTATAAAATAACACACAATTCACAATGGTGGTCATACTGTACTTAAATATCTATGAAAAATTATTTAATATCTGCATTTTTACATAAAAGCAAAATAAAATCACGGGATTATTTCACAATGAATGACCATAATGGAAACGTATAGAGGCAACTTGCACAGAAAAATAAAATCAGCTGCTTAGTTAGTACTTCTGTACCTTTTAACCTTTTTATAATACAGTTTTCATATAGAATAAAGTTTAGCGTGTGCGCTTATTTATTTTTTTAAACAATAGTGTCCTCCACCCAGGTAAGAGGGGAATTCTTGGTGTGTGATGACTTTAGCTTGGCCTGTGTACGTAAGGAAGGGTGGAGCGAACACTGATAAATATTGGCACAATGTTTGATTAGATAAGGTCGAGTGTGTGTAAGAATTAGAAACGGCTTACTCGAGAAACAGCACAGCCCAACGGCGACACAATATTTATTTAAGAATTATACGAGACTTTCTTTCTAAGTAGGTGTTTCAATGGAAAATGGAGCCAATAAAAAAACAAATGTTGGAGCCACTCCTGATGCTGCTGTGAGAAAACGGAAAGGTTGTTTATTCAGAATAGCATCCTACTCGGTTTGTTTTACACTTTTGCTGGCGTAAGAGTCTGTCAACTCCTTTGATGCGAGACTTTCTCTATGGAAATCAGTCCAATTTAATTTTTAGCTTTTGTTGTCTCATAAGGGTCTGTGGATGGTATCAAGACAAAACAATAAATAAATATGCTTTTCTTTCAGTTAAGCCAGCCATCCTGTGCGCTGGGTTTATTTCAGTTTAATTGTCTTGACTTGCAGAAGTAGATCACCCAGTCACGGACTTTCCATAGTTTTTTTTTTTTTTTTTTTAAATAAAATGTATTGATTTGTTTCAGGTTGTGATCTTTTGTAGTAGACCAGCATGAGTCTTCTTTATTGGGGAAATGAGTGTGTTGAGATTTGGAAACCTCACAGGTCCCTCCGTTAAGTCGCCTGCAGCAGCTCAGAGGGTAGGAAGTATAGTAGGGAGTACAGTAGCTCAGTGGCAATGTTACCTCGTTTGCCGCAGGTGAAACCTGTTCTAATCTCATTGGCTGCTCCGTGTGACCTTCTGCGAGCCGCTTTCTCTCCCAGTGCCTGCTCCTTGTGACCTTGTGCAAAATTCAGCAACATTCTGTGCACAGTGCTTTGTACATAAAACTCTATGACAAAAAAAATCTATATAATCTATTTAAAAAATACTATTACAACATACAGATGCAGCCACGAGTATTAGAACTCTTGCCTTGGAAATTCTGGGGCAGTATCACAGTAAATGCCTCAACATTTCTGTGAGATTCTTAATGGCCCATTGGATTAACATAGCGGGGGTCCCTGCAGGCCATTCAAACTGAATGGGACTGCAGGGACCCCTGCTGTGTTAATCCGATGGGCCATTAAGAATCTCACAGAAATGTTGAGGCATTTACTGTGATACTGCCCCAGAATTTCCCAGTATTTCCCAGGTACAAGTGTTCTAATACGCGTGGCTGCATCTGTATAATAATGTTATTATATACCCAATAGATATTACATTGTAAGTAAAAGTTATGCCCTTCTACAGCCATTATATTTCCTTGTACTATACATATATTTGGTAATCAGTAATTATAATCAGAAAAAAACATGGAAGGCTTTCCACCCCCCCCCCCCCACAGTTTATTTTATTAATATAATTATTAAATTTTTACTTTTCTTGTGTTAATTTGCATGACCAGCAGGTTCTGATTTGGTATTTTTATGCTTTAAATACATTTTTGGATATATTTATTTTGCTGACAGTGTTACTTTGTTACTCCCCCCCCCCCCCCCTTTTGCTTTGAATGTGAAGTCTCTTCTCCATGTTGGATAAACCTTTGAAATGCATACACATGAATGAAGTTAGGAGGCTTCCTTGGAATGGAGAAGCAGCCACAAGGAATAGGGGCCATTGTGCTTAACATAGTACGACAATCCAGGAACAAACACTAACTTGTTAATATAACTTTGGGAGAAGGAATGGTCTATGTCGCTGCCTTTTAAGCATGTCACTTTATCTCCCTAAACCTCAGGAACCCTAAATAAAAAATAGATTGTAAGCTCTATTAGGCAAGGACATGTGCCTGAAACTTATTTGTACAGAGTTGCTCCCAGTGTTTTGCTATGGATGAAATAATGTCACTATTAAATGCGCAAAGAAGACCCTATTGAAATTGCTCATCATAATTACTGTGAATGGCAACATAATTTATAATCATTTCCACTTGTTCCCCCAATCTTTGTAACAAATTCCTTGATGAAGAGCAAAGCGGTATGTTAGTAATTAGTGTGTTGCTAGGGTTGCCAGGTGGCTTGTCCAAAAATACTGGACACAATGGTAAAAGTTGCAACCCCCCCCCCCCCAATAAATAGAAAAAATACCCCCACGCCCGCGAATACATATAAAACATACCCCCACGCCCCCCAAATACATATAAAATATAGCCCCACCTCCCCAATACATATAAAATATACCCCCACCACACCTATATATATATTAAATATACCCCCACCACACCAATACATATAAAATATACACCACCTCTTCAATACATATAAAATATACCCTACCTCCCCAACACATAGAAAATATACCCCCCTCCTCCCCCAATACATATAAAATATACCCCCTCCTCCCCAATACATATAAAATATACCCCACCTCTCCCAATACATATAAAATATACCCCCATCTCCCCCGAAAAAATATAAAATATAATCCCGCCTCCCCCAAAATTATAAAATATACCCCCACCTCCCCAATACATATAAAATATACCCCCTCCTCCCCAATACATATAAAATATACCCCCTCCTCCCCAATACATATAAAATATGCCCCCATCTCCCCCGAAAAAATATACCCCCCACCTCCCCAATATATATAAAATATACCCCCACCTCCCCCAATACATATAAAATATACCCCCACCTCCCCAATACATATAAAATATACCCTCACCTCCCCAATATATATAAAATATACCCCACCTCCCCCAATACATATAATATACCCCCCACATTGTATTGTGTCCTTACCTTATCTCCTGGCAGGACGCAGACAACACTGGAATATGTCTGCCGGGGTGTGGGCTCTGCCCCCGCTGTCCTCTGGTTGGCTATCCTCTTCTCCAAGCAGGGACCGTGCTCCTTGCTCTGCCCGGCCACCGTCCCGTCTCACTGCCTCCGCCCGCCCTCTCAGCACTAGCCACTGGCACTTGTCGCCGCCCTCGCCACTGACCATGTCCGCCCTCGCGCTGCCGCTGCCTCCGCAACAATGGTAATCCCGGACAATCTCCAATTTTATACCGGACAGGCATCGGAATTACCAGCCTGTCCGGGTGAAAACCGGACACCTGGCAACCCTATGTGTTGCTTGTTACTTAGCAGTCATCTTATCAATTGTTGTTGGTTACCAAAGTTGGGTCTTGATGACTGATTATGAATGATGGTGTCCTCGTCTTACGTCAGACATTTGTTAGTCAAATTCTTTACATTTTGGAGAGATTTAGTCAATGTAATCCACCTTCGTTTGATCTGGTGAATTTTTGGACCCTAGAACAGCATTAAGAAAACTTAGAGGCAGAACATTATAAATTCTATTACAATAGTTACATGACGCACGGATAATACTGAGATGTATCAAACTCTGCGTGCCTCACTTTTTATCTTGCGTTTAAAAAAAAACAAAACGCCAGGTCTGAGGTGACAGTTTGTGTCTCATGTAGGAAACCCATTCTTACATTTAACACAAACATAGAACAGAGCAATGCACAGAGAGAAACTTCTATTCACACTTTCTTTATGTTGATTCATCTCCCCCAGTCTTTGAAGTGCCGATGATACTGAATTCTAACCTTTTCTTTTCCAAACCACTGTTCTCTTCTTATGTGCGATATTTTCAAGAATAAAGGAGCTTCGTTTAAAAAGCTTTCCGTTCTTTAGAGCAGAGATATTGCATAATCCTTACTCAAATGAGACCAAGAGAGCATTACCTCAATGTTTTCAATTGCTTGACTCATTGTAACCACTAGTAATACATAACAGTATCTAGTAGGAATGTCCTTTGCTACAATTCCCACCCATTACTGGGTGAAAACGGGTGCCTTTTATTTACCAATTTTATAGAAAGTAGAGCTGTGTCTTCCCCTTATTACATTTTCAATTTTCCACCATTTTCTTCCGCCGTGTATAGCCTGGTATCATTGTTGTGCTCTCAACAAAGCTGTCGGTGATACTCTAGTTTAAACTAATCTATATTGACTATAAACTCAACTGGTCGTGTTGGTCCTTTTCTTGTTTTTTATTTCAGACGTTTCAGACGTCTTCCCAGGTATAGTACTATGGTGTTCACTGTTGTGTATCTGACATGCCTTTTAATACATTTTGTCAAATCTGGAAATCCCCTCTCCATGTTGTCCCAAGGCTTTCGGGTAGTAACGGGTTATTTGGTTATTTCCCCTATCTTTGTTTCTAAGCCTCAAGTTCTATACCGTCTTCCGTCCACATATTTGTTCCATCTAGGAACCAGTCCCACCTTTGGTGAAAGTCCTCCATCGTTCTGTTCCTGTCCAAACACGTCATCAGTCTGTCTATCGTCATTAGTTTGTACAGTACGCTGTGTATGTTCTCCATCGAGGGTTGGAGTGGCAGTATCCGTTTTAGCATAATAGTCTTTCTGGCAGCTAAGAGTATAATTTCTGTGGGTCTTGTCACTGTTTTGCTAATTTGTTTTCCATGTGTCCAATTCTCTATGTTCGCAAAGACCATAGGAATTGGGTCTTTAGCCCAAGATATCTTTAGTTTTGCTTTTATGTATCCTAGTACTTGATCCCAATATCTGGAAATGTATTCACAGGCAATGTTTGAGATCAGATTTGGGTACCTTTCTGACCTTGTTTTTATCTGTCTTGTGAATGCGATATGTGGTGTTATTTTGAACGGCATCCCTCCATGTCTCTGATGGTATAATCGTGTGTATTCTCTGATTGCTTTTTATCAGTTGGTCAATACTTTGTATCTCCGGAAAATCCTTTTTCCAGGCCCTAAATGCATTAGCGTGTGTGGTTTCCATATCTTGGTCTCTTATAATATTATAAAGTTCTGATAGTGTGCTTTTTTGTTGTTAATTTAAGCTAAAATAGTTATCAAATTTGTTATTTAGGAGTATGGATGTTTTGCCAACTTTTTGCAGTAACTAATTAACTTTGTATGTGAAAAGGCATGTATCAGATTTTAGGGCATGTCCCATGTTTCGGCAAATTCTTGGACTTTCATCAATTCCTGTTTATCTTTATTGATCAGGTGATCTAGACGTGTGATGCCTTTCTCTTTACATGCTTGGAATGAAGATTGGGTGGACCCAGGTGTGAAGTTTAAATTGCCTTGGATTAGTATATATCTTGTGGTAGTAGACGATAGTTTTTCAGTTTTCCTAACAGTTTTCCACGTTACTATAGTGTCTTTGAATAGAATGTTGTTTCTTTGAATTAATGGGATATCACTCCACCCTTTGTTGATTAGTTCTAGGGTGGAGTAGTGGTTAGTGTCTAGAATCCAGTCCCCTACGGGTCTCATTACGCAGGCTATATTATAGTTCCTAATGTTTGGTAAATTAATGTCTCCCATTTCTCTTGGTAGCTGCAGTTTTTTTTTTTAAAGATGTTCTACTTCTTTTAGATCCCACAGGAATTTTGTCATTGCTCTACGCATTTCGTTTACGTCTGCGTGTTTCAGTAGCAAGGGGAGGGTTTGCATAGGGTATAGAAGTCGGGCAAATGAAATCATTTTGATCACATTTGCTCTACCGAAGAGTGACAGTGGTAGGGTCGTCCAGTTCTTTCATTCTTCCACTATTTTTTAAATTATTGGCTTAACATTATTGTCGTACAATCTGGAAAGATCATCTTCCAGCATTATACCTAGATATCTTATGTTTTTTTTTTTTTGTGATTTTTACTGGGAAGATAATTGGCTCTTTTGGGTTGGGAGGTTCTTTAATATATATAATTTCCATCTTAGATATGTTAATTTTGAATCCGGCAAAAGACCCAAAGATTTCTATTTGTTACAGTATATGTTAATTGATTCATTAGGATTGGTCAGGAACATTAATATATCATCTGCGAACAGTGATAGTTTTAATTCTGTTTTATTCATCATAATACCTTTAAATTCCTTCATTTGCCTCATATATTGCTAGGGGTTCTATTGCGAGGTTGGGCGATAGCGGGCATCCCTGGCGCGTCCCTCTATGTAACCGGAATGGGTCCGAGAGGTGTCCTGCTGCTATTATTCTGGCCTTTGGTTTATTGTACTTAGCTTTTATAATGTTATTGAAGTTTCTGCTCAATCCAAGTTTTTCTAAAACAAAGAACACATGGTTCCACAAAATGTTGTCAAATGCCTTTTCGGTATCAATGGCTACTAGGGCTGTGTCTCTTATTTTATGTATCCAGACCCATTCTATGGCGGCTAGTACTTTTCGGATATTTTTAACTGCTGAACCGACCCTTAACAAAACCCGACTGGTCCGGGTGTATCATGGACGGGAGAATGTTTGCTAGTCTGTCCGCCGTAATTTTGGTAACCATTTTTGTGTCCTGATTTATAAGGGAGATTTGTCTGTAAGATGCAGTCCTTAGAGGATCTTTCCCCTGCTTGTGTATTACCATAATATGGGCCATGTCGCTTGTTTGCATAAACGTCGCCTCCTCTAATGCCGTATGATACACTTGTTGTAGGGGTTTAGTCAGCTCCTCTTTCAAAATTTTGTAGTACTCCCCTGAAAGCCCATCTGGGCCTGGGGCTTTTAAATTTGTGAGTTATTGTCTATCTCTTTTTGAGTAATTGGGGACTTCAGTCTATCCATATCTCCGTGGCTGATTCTAGGCATCTGCAGGTTTTTTTTTTTAAAGTGTCCCTTGCTATTGTGTCTACGTTTCCTACTTTATACTGTATAGTTCACTGTAATAACTTTTGAACACTTCATTTATTTATTTTTTAATTGGTGGTTATTTCTGACTTGTCATATATTCTAGTTATGGGCTTGGTTGTTTTGACATTTCTCATGAGATTACCTAATAACCTTCCCGTCTTTTTCCTGTATCTAAAGAATTTGACCTCTCTCGCTGATCTTTTTCCCAGTTATTTTTTCTCTAACCATACCTCGCAGGTTGATTTTTTTTTTCTTCTGGTTATATACTACTTTGTTATCGGGTGTTGGATCTGTTTTAAATTCTGTAAATGCCGTACTGAGTTCTTTACTTGCTGTACAAAATTCGTGGGTTGCCTGTTTCATTTTTCTAGAGATATATGCATAACATTTCCTCTCATTGCCGTTTTAAATGTTTCCCAGAAGAGTATGGAGTTCGATCTATGGTCCTTATTTGTGTTCTCGAACATCTCCCAGGCTACCTTTAGATAGTTTACAAACTCTTCACTATTGCTCTTGTAGTTCGGGAATCTCCAAGGGTTCGGGCTTGATCTATCCTGTCCCATGTCTAGGTCTAGATGCACCATTGCATGGTCGGAAATAATTATCCCACCTATATCTATGTTAGCTACTTTGTAGGTTTGGAGTTATGAGAAATGTGTAAATTCTCGAGAAGGAGTTATGTACATTAGAGTAGAAGGAGAAGTCCTTCTCCAGTGGATTAAGTGTCCTCCAGCCATCCACTACCCCTATTGCATCTTTGACCAATTTTATGTTTTTTGTTTGGTTGTTATCTTTGAGCGTGTTGCTCTTGGAGCTTGGATCTATCTAGGAACATGTCCTGGACTGCATTCCAATCTCCCCACAGTATAATATTTCTGTTTTTATGTTTTAGTATCTTGTTTGTAATCTCTTGAAAGAACTGTTTTATGGTGATTTGGTCCATATACATTACCCAAAAGGTATTCTGATCCTCCAACCCGGATTTCAGCAGCTACGAATCGGCCCTCACTGTCCCCATCCATGTTAATTACTTCTAGGGGAAGGTTTTTATTTGAGGATGGATATCCTGCTTTTTTCCCTATGGCTGGGGAAAAGATGCTGTTCCCCACCCAGTCTGTTTGTAATTTGCTACTCTCCTTTGAATCTTAAGTGCGTTTCCTGCAGGAATGCTATATCCGATTTTTTTTTTTTTTTTTAAAGAAGTTTAGTACTTTTCTGCGTTTTATGGGGTTATTGAGCCCTTTGACATTCCATGTTATTATTTGTGTATGCATTTTGTGCAGGTGTGTGTGTTCTATACATTTTATGCGTGTGTTCTTTATTCCTTTCCTGGTTCTTGTTATTTATTAAATTCTGGGAATTCTGTCTCTTTCTCTTTGTTTCACTCTACCCTATTAAACCCGCTTGTCAACATGATCCAAGCCGTTAACTTTTAACTATAAACTTCTACCTTTCTTATCTCTTTTGGACTTCACTTTTTTTTCCAGAGGAGTATTCTCTACCTCCCTGTGTATCAGGTGTTTCTCTTTGGATATTCACCTTTTCGTTCGCGTCGCTCCTGGGGGATATTTTGTTCTTACTTTTATCTCTCTTTTGCGTATGTGAACATAGTTTAGCCCTCTTATAGATGCCCTGTCCTTGTTTTTTTTTTCCTTCTTGCCTAGTGAACCCAGCATGTTGCCTTTAATTATTTTTTTCTATGTTTTGGAGCTTTCTCTCCCCCCCCCTGCTTTATCCTGCTTAGAGTGTGTATGAGGTATTGTTTAGGTTGTAGCCTCTCCTTCTGTTGTTTTAACCATGGTGTTTGTGTTTGTATACCTGTCTACCTCTCGTCGTAGGCTTGTTTTCTCGTCACTGTTCCCCATGGGGATCGTTCATATTCTCGGTGCTTTGTCAGTTTGTGTTCCTTGTACCAGTTAGGGAGAAGCTTTAGTAGTCTCAGCTTACTCTGCTTACACTGCTTCGTTTCAGGTCCAAGAAAAGAGAGCACATAGATAAACACGCATAGTTTAATACAGAATACCAGCATACTAATTCATTTATGCAGTTCATCTTCAGGTCTCCCTCCTTAATAAATACACAGATACCAGCAAGCTCTAAGGAACTCCAAAAATTACCACATTATATATATATATATATATATATATATATATATATATATATATATATATATATATATATATATATATATAAGTGTCAATTGGTGCTAGTGGCCGTGGCTAAATGTATACAACAAGACCAAAGCTACATCCAATATGACAAAAATACACAGTGTAATACCTAAATAAAAATGAAAAGGGTCATTTCAACTTGTGGCTGGCTGGGGATCGAGTCTGCCTATGTGGGCCCTTCCCCTCTAGCGGCGGAACTATGGAGCTCCGGGGAGGGGGAGAGCCCCACGGGAAGATTTAAACTTGGTGCGATGAGATGACATGGGACATTTGGTCCAAAAGCAAAAAAAGATGCTCCCTTTCCACCCACCCTTCCAGCCTGGTTCCAATTGCCCATAACCTTAGGTTTCCACTGGGGTGTTCCCCTAAATATGTGGAACAACTCAGAAGTATGGACATGCTGGCAGCAAAAGATCTTATGAAAGAAGGAGAGATTCTCTCATACCAGGAGCTAAAACAAAAACCCCACAGGCAGAACCTCCCAATCTTTAGCTATTTACAGATCTGACACTTCCTCCAAAAGTTCTCTCAGAATTCCAAATTTAATACCCTTTCGAACTTTGAAAAGTTGTGTGGAAGGCCTCTATAGAGGTGGTTTAATCTCGGAAATATACACGGGGATAGCATCTCACGCAACGTCCCAACCCCACAATTACATGCGGAAATGGGCTGAAGACCTAAATATAGAAATAGATAATGACGACTGGCGGGATATCTGGGAATCTGCATCTAAAACATCAATTTGTACAGTCACGAAAGAAAATATATATAAAATGTTATTTCAATGGTACTTAACCCCGAGTAGATTGAGCCAGATCTTCCCAGGAACACCAGATCTCTGCTGGAGAGGATGTGGTATGAGAGGTGACATTGTTCACATCTGGTGGGATTGCCCGCGAATACAGAAATTTTGGACGATGATTCAAAGCCTGATATTCGAGAGCACAGATCTGAGGATACCTATAGACCCGCTGACATTCCTACTAGCAAAACCAATAGAGGAATTACAAACTCCAGTAAGCAAACTTATATAATTTATAGGGGAGGGGAAATGAGGCGACCGATCACCCCAACTGACGGGTGCTGCAGAGTGAGAATCTCACAGTACATGTAGTATAGCAATGCCCAAATGTCCGGATGATATAATCAAGTGGTAAGAAATGAATCAATGGTTGCTAAATCCATGATAACAACCTAGCGATGTGATGTACAGTATATAAGAAAGGGATGACCGGGGGATCTCTCGACCAACACCGGACCCCTTCAAACAAAACCGCATATGAGGTCAATCCCCCTGGGGTAATTCCATCAGTGAACAAGATAAAATCCACTTTCTGAAAATCGTAGCTACATCTGGAGTGCGTGCTCAAAGCTGTGCGGCAGATCCAAGGGAGGTTTCTCACTAAGAAGAGAGAAAAAACAGCTGGCTCTGCGAGGCAAAAAAAGCTGGAGAGGCTGGACTGCGCTGAATGAAAAAAACGTTTTTTAGCCATAAGCAGACATGGATAAAAAAGGGAAAGATCCCCCTGGTATTCTCTAACGCGTTTCACCCACGAAGGGCTTTGTCAAAGAGTGGAGAATACTCGGACACATCACATTAAGTAGCAAACTGAACCGGAGGTGACGTCACCCCAACGTGTATGCGGAACTCCCCCAATCGCGATTGAGTTGATCCCACACACCAGGTGAGGCAACGGGAACACCCAGACACAGTTATTAACCCATCTAGTACATAGAAAATAAAATCAACAACAATACAAAGAATGATAATATATATAACCATTGGGAGCATAACTAAAGGGAGAAAGGATGTATAAAGCACGCTCAACCAAAAAGGGTATAATAAACTAAGGAGTGTAAAAATAAAATATTTAAAACCAAGTAGAACAGGGAGAAAAACATTTACAACAAAACATTTTTTACAACAAGAAATATATTTTTGGAATGATTCAATTTCTGGAAACCAACATTTGAGGAATATTTGAGACATATGTGAAAAATATTTAAATAAACAAGTGCATTTATGCTGAACATAGAGATTGCTCAATAATGTAGTAATGAAGTTATACCTGTCTAAGCATAAACAGAAACAAAAGAGCAATATATCTAATATAGAATATGCAACATGTCTAATGCACAGCATATGTGCACCTTAATAATAGTACTTGAGTGCTTATTAAAAAGTAATAATGACAATTTTCACAAGCTTATTAGATGACTACAACCAACATTTATAATCAGAGGAACAGTCATTGTCCAAAGAAGGTAAGCAATAGTCAATCTATAAACACATTAATAATATGAATCTGAACCATGAACGTGACACAAAGGATACATGAATTCATGATGCATTGAATATAAAGTTTCTTAAGACTGAAAAAACACAAAGGACCTGCTGCAAGAATTATGACTTCCATATGAACTATGCTAATGCAATAACTCATTTGAAAAAATCTACTAACTACAAGGAGGAGTAAGAAGCATCACAAGGATCCATCTAAAAAAGATACTCAAATGTTTACAATATATGAATACAAAGAGTAACTAATAAGCCTTTTTTGGTTATAACAACCGGAATAATAATATGACGATTGTTAATAGTGACAATTGTAACCATTAGTAATGAGAGACACACAATGTCAATACTACAATAGGATACACATCCTGCAAGATTTAAACCCAAGAGGTGTATCAAAGAAAATGTTTAATCTCCCAGTCAACATTAATACCATTTGGCATCAAAGTATCCATGGTTAAAATCCAGAACATTTCCTTTTGATTCAGAATGTTTTGACGATCACCACGTCTAACTGGAAGAGGAACATTCTCAATTCCACAGATGGTGAGCAGATTTAATTTACCCAATGGACATTCAAGAAAATGTCTAGCAGCTGGGGAACTCAGATCTTTATTTTGTATTGCTCTTATATGTTCCATTATACGTATTTTCAATGTGCGTATAGTTCTCCCAATATAATTTTTTCCACATCCACAAGATAACATATAGATTACATGATTGGTGTTACATGTAATAAAACTTCTGATTTTGATTCTGTCTACCCTTCTTCGAATGCATGATTTTGCATAGGGACACACCTTACAGAACCCACATGAAAAAGCCTATGGGTGGGGAAAACCCTTTAGTTGTCACTGCTGGTGTTACGAATAAGCTTGGTGATACGAAAGTCGATAGTGTTTTGGCTTTCTTAAATACAAATTTAGGTGAATCCATAACAGATGATTTAAGTTTAGTATCAAGTCTCAAAACATTCCAATGCTTAGCGACTATAGAGCGAATGGCATTGGAATGTCGGCTGTGTTGTGTAATAAAACACAATGGTACATCAGCTTTTGATCTCTATTTCTTTTTCATGAGGTCAGTACGGGAAGTATGACATGCATTATCAAACGCCACCTGTATGTCCGTCTCCTTGTATCCCCTCTGGCGAAATTTAACAGCCAATATCTTAGATTGATCCAAAAAGTCGTCAGCATCAGAACATATGCATTTGAGCCTCAAAAATTGTGCTTTAGGAATGCCTCTAAGTAGGGACTCAGGGTGTCCACTATCAGCTTTTAAAAAGGCATTCCTAGAGTTAGGTTTCCTAAAAATATTTGACAACTTGGATCAATATATAGTTGTAAATCCAGATAGTCGATCCATTGGATGTAATAAGAAAAAGTAAAATGTAAATTAAGATCATTGATGTTAAGATGGTCCACAAACTTCTCTATTGAGCCTTCAGTCTATGAAGTAAACTTCTAGGGTGATGAGCGTACATGAAATAATGTGGCTCATTCACATTGGTTTTTCTCTCATAGAAATGAAAATGCAGTTAGATATGCACATGTAAATACTAACTGTAATGCAGGGGGAGACTGTGAATAATGTGTTATCACACGTTAATACTGTTAATACTAATAATATCTCACTCACACGGCCTAATGTGAGTGTTCTCCTGTAGCGGTGTCTTGTTATCCCTCTGATCAGGGATTGCAGATGAGAACAGGAAATATATCTAAGGGTCACCTGGTAATTTAGGTGAAGGGGGGGATTCGGAAGGATAAATAAAACCAAATACTCACACGGGCCAGTGTGAGTACACACTTGTAAAAGTTTCTTTTGGTGCTTCTGAATCCTGTAGTGGAAACCTTCTGTGTACTGGTGTGGGGGGGGGGGGGTATATATAGACTATGGGACACTGAGGTCTATGGAAAGTGTATACTTTAATGGAGAAAATGCAATACAAACAAAACAATAGAATACAATGGAAAGTAAAGGCTAAAAACAACTAATTGCTTCTAAGAGAAAAGCAAACAGCAAGGGTAGTCAATAGGTGGTAAGTGGTAAAGAGTCCTTGATCTCCGTGTCCGGATTGGGGGATACCACGTCACCAAGACAGTCTGCAGCCATCACAGAGGAGACAGAGGTGATGTGGTATCCCCCAATCCGGACGCGGAAACCAGGGACTCTTTACCACATACCACCTATTGACTCCCCTTGCTGTTTGCTTTTCTCTTAGAAGCAATTAGTTAGCGGAAGGAAATACATTTTTAAACTACCTTCCCTCATACTGTGCTCCCCCATCTCTCCCTGTGTTCTACTACCATTAATGGTCCTGGATAGATCCTGTTGGGGTTTCGAGTCATACGAGGACATCACAAGACAATCACGATTACTGAAAGGCTGTATTATACGCCTTTTTTTTCTTCTTTATAGCCATTTATAGACCTACTACGGATAGAGATAGCGCCCGGGTATTCTTCCTATCATCGGTCCACAAACTTCAACAGTGACCCCACATCACCTTCCCAAATCATAATCAAATCATCAATAAATCTACGATAGAAAATAATATTATTACGATAAGGGTTAGTGTGACAAAAATGTGCAAAAGTTCCCAATAACCCATAAATAAGTTGGCGTATGAAGGTGCAAATGATGTGCCCATTGCTGTACCACGTGTCTGTAAATAATAATGCAAATCAAATAAAAAATAATTATGTGTTAATAAAAATAAAATGGACTCTGTGATAAATGTGATTTGTGCTGGTGATAATTGTGATTGATTAAGAAAGTATTGAACAGCTGTGATTCCTTGTGTGTGATCAATGATAGTATATAATGAGGTGACATCTAATGTGACCCAAACATAATTAGAAGTCCACGTGATGTTAGAAAGTGCATTAAATAGATCAGTGAGATATGATGGAAGTCTGTGGACCAACGGCTGCAAAAAAAAATATCAACATATCTGGATAAACCATCTCCCAAAGATCCAATACTCGATATAATAGGTCGGCCAGGAGGGCCGACTAGAGTTTTATGGATCTTTGGGAGATGGTGGAAGATGGGGGTCACTGGATCGGTAACATACAAGAAGCTTCTTTCTTTCTCGTTCAATACCTGTAGAATGACACCGAACTCCAAAATGTTCTTAATCTGTGACAAAAAAGTGTCTGTGGGATCAGTTTTAAGTGGGAGATAGGAGGATATGTCCTTTAGCTGTCTCAAGGCCTCATTTTTGTAATTAGCACTGCTCTGGATCACAACTGCCCCCCCCTTATCAGCATTTTTTATAACCAGTTGTTTATTGTTCATTAAATTCAGGAGACTTGCCAGCTCCTTACTAGTTAAATTTATGCTATGATTAGGGGAGAAGCCGTGACCCAGCGCTTGTGAATGTAGGTCTCGTTCAACTAGTTTTTCGAAATTAGTTATATGTGGGCCTTTAATGTATGAGGGATAAAAGATGGATTTCTTTAAACCTGAATCACGAGAACCTAGTAGAAAGGAGGAGACACAGTCAATATATTCATTAGAATCCTGTAAATCCAACAGGCTATTCATGTCTTGTAAGGTACAAAAGTCACGAAATGTGGATAATTCACATCCACCAAGACTCTCCTCTTGGGTTGGTGGTGGCTGATTAAGCAATGCTCTATCAGCTACATCACCGACCCCAGGTGAAGTCTGAAAAGTCCCTCTAGTTAGAGGATCATCATCTTTATTAAAGAATTTTTTTAACACTAGCTTTCTGACAAACCTTTGTAAGTCAATAATAGTATCAAACAACTTAAAATTCTTTTATGGAGCAAAATTCAATCCTTTGTTAAGCAGTGATAACTCAATCACTCATCACATGTATACCAGAAATATTAATGACATTGTTGGAAAGTTCTAAAAGTATTTTTTTCTTTTGGACACTGCGCCCTCGTCTCTTGGAGCGTCCCTAAATCTGCTCACCTTCTGTGGAATTGAACTGAATCAAAAGGAAATGTTCTGGATTTTAACCATGGATACTTTGATGCCAAATGGTATTAATGTTGACTGGGAGATTAAACATTTTCTTTGATACACCTCTTGGGTTTAAATCTTGCAGGATGTGTATCCTATTGTAGTATTTGATATTGTGTGTGTCTCTCATTACTAATGGTTACAATTGTCACTATTAACAACCGTCATATTATTATTCCGGTTGTTATAACCAAAAAAGGCTTATTAGTTACTCTTTGTATTCATATATTGTAAACATTTGATGGATCCTTGTGATGCTTCTTACTCCTCCTTGTAGTTAGTAGATTTTTTCAAATGAGTTATTGCATTAGCATAGTTCATACTGTATGGAAGTCATAATTCTTGCAGCAGGTCCTTTGTGTTGATTCGGTCTTGAGAAACTTTATATTCAATGCATCATGAATTCATGTATCCTTTGTGTCACGTTCATGGTTCAGATTCATATTATTAATGTGTTTATAGATTGACTATTGCTTACCTTCTTTGGACAATGACTGTTCCTCTGATTATAAATGTTGGTTGTAGTCATCTAATAAGCTTGTGAAAATTGTCATTATTACTTTTTAATAAGCACTGAAGTACTATTATTGAGGTGCCCATATGCTGTGCATTAGACATGTTGCATATTCTATATTAGATATATTGCTCTTTTGTTTCTGTTTATGCTTAGACAGGTATAACTTCATTATTACATTATTGAGCAATCTCTATGTTCAGCATAAATGCACTTGTTTATTTAAATATTTTTCACATATGTCTCAAATATTCCTCAAATGTTGGTTTCCAGAATATGAATCATTCCAAAAATATATTTTTTGTTGTAAAAAATGTTTTGTTGTAAATGTTTTTCTCCCTGTTCTACTTGGTTTTAAATATTTTATTTTTATACTCCTTTGTTTATTATACCCTTTATGGTTGAGCGTGCTTTATACATCCTTTCTCCCTTTAGTTATGCTCCCAATGGTTATATATACATATATATATATATATATATATATATATATATATATATATTATCATTCTTTGTATTGTTGTTGATTTTATTATCTATGTACTAGATGGGTTAATAACTGTGTCTGGATTTTCCCGTTGCCTCACCGGGTGTGTGGGATCAACTCAATCGCGATTGGGGGAGTTCCGCATACACGTTGGGGTGACGTCACCTCCGGTTCAGTTTGCTACTTAATGTTATGTGTCCGAGTATTCTCCACTCTTTGACAAAGCCCTTTGTGGGTGAAACGCGTTAGAGAATACCAGGGGGATCTTTCCCTTTTTTATCCATGTCTGCTTATGGCTAAATAAAGTTTTTTCATTCAGCACAGTCCAGCCTCTCCAGCTTTTGTCCCTTGCAGTGCCCGCTGTTTTTTCTCTCTTCTTAGTGAGAAACCTCCCTTATATCCTTTATACTCACAGCGGCTCGTTGCTCTATAGCAGCCGCGTGGAAAAATATAAACCTTCCATCTAGACGTGCAGTCATTATAAGAGTTAATAATGTTATACTAATGGAAAAGCTATCAGCCCAATTAAACCATTCCCTTGACAAGTTTGACAAGATATGGGAACCCTGGTCCCTAGAGCAAAATACCTACCAGAGAAAGAAATAAGACAATACATAGATGACCGAAGTACAGGCAAACCCACAAAACGATATCTAGAGAATCCCTTCTAAAAACCTTAGCTTCGGGTAGTTAGGTTGCTTCCCCTTTCTCCCCCCCCCTCCCCAACACCCCCCCTTCTCAGGTTCTCCTCTTCCTTCTTTAACTCTACCTATTTTATAGGTACTATAAGCATGCCCCACAGGATTTGTTCACAAAGCTGCTATAGCACATGCCCTGTATTAGAACAGCGATGCTTTTTATTATGTTAAAAATTCTACAAATATTACATTGAACATATACCTGATGATGCGAAGATCAATGTCTAAAGTGATGTTACTGTGTTGTGAAAACAATAAAAAAAAGATTGAAACAAGAAAAAGGGTAATTTAGTTAAACCCTTTGGCCAAAGCGTTATAAGCCTGCTAGCCACATCAAAGCATGACTATTAGCAAGTCCTAACACTAACTGATTAAAATTCTTATTTACCTCCATAACTAGAGGAAGAATGATCGCATTAATCTATCACAACCAGCTGCATGCAAGACCTGCTCACTTGGAAAGTGGGGAGGTTTGACCTTAAACCCTGGGAGGGTGGGGCCACTGACCTCTAAAACAGCTGAGACCAGCTGGACAAAGTTAATAAACACACAGATACCCAGGAAGCTCTAAGGAACCCTCAAAATTACATTTAGCCACACCCACTAGCACTCCAATTGACACATATATATTATGTGGTAAGAGAACTGGGTCAGCTACCAATAGGCGAATCGGACATCTGGGTCTCTAGGCTCTGCGTAGTTCTCTTTTTTTAGTTTTCTTATCTGCTTGCTCCATGATGTTCCTCGTCTGCACTTCTGGCTTATAACATTCTTGGCACGAACTTCTCTGCCTGCTCATGGGCTGTGAAAGTCTTTATCCTCGTGTCTGTAAATATTCTCAGGGTTGCTGGGTAGGTCAGGGCAAATTTCTGTTTTTGTTTAAATAAAGTGGTGCAAACTTTGCTGAAGTCTCTCCTTTTTTGTGAGACTGGGATCGAATAACCTTGAAAGATCATAATTCGCTTGGAGTCATAAATCAGTTGATCTGATTCCTTGGAGGCTTTAATGATCCTCGTCTTGTCATTGAAGTTGAGGGTTTTTGTTATTATGGGTTTGAGTTTTATTTCTTGGTCTGTTCTCGTGGCCCCCATTCTGTGCACTCTTTCCACCTTTATTGCATGGTTAGTGGTGAATCCTAATTGCTCTGGTAGCCATTTTTCACAGACGTCTGACAATTGGTTCTGTTTTACGGATTCTGGCAGTCCAATGATACTTATGTTATTGCGTCTGGACCTGTTTTCAAGGTCGTCTAGTTTTTCCTCCAGTATATTGTTTTTATCCCCTCAGTTCCTCTACTGACTGTTGAGTCTCAGATAATTCGTCTTCTACATTACTGATTCTTGTCTCTACCTCTTCCACTCTGGTGAGCTCGTTTTTTAATTCGTCTATGGACTTTCTAATCCTGTCCAGTGTTTTGCTCCAGCTGTGGAAGGAGCTCACTGCTACAGCTTTTGCAATAATGTCATGGTCTGACCTTAAGTGCTGCTGTTTGTCTACCCCCTCGCTCTGGTCTGATTCCTCTGGGTCTGCCTCGTGGCCGTCGGCCATTTTGGATGCCTCTCTCCTTCTCTTTCCCTTGTCCTGCCACTGTTGTTGTTTCGGGACTTGGAGAGGAATTTTTACATGATCCGGTACCGTTTGGTGGAGGGAGTTTGCCTTTATGTTTGTCAAGATTTTTTTCCTCCGGTTACTTTTGTGTTCCCCGGCGGACCAGCGGAGCGCAGTGCGTTCTTACTGCCTTGGCTCCATTCCAGATGTCCCGAAGTGCAGTTTTTAAAACCTTAAACATACTGTTACACTAGTTAGCAATGTCCAAACACTTATTTCAGTCATTCATTTGCAATGAGGTATTACGTTCAACTAACGGTCATATTGAACAAACAAGGCCAGAACGTGGAACCAAAAAACTTAAAATAAAGTTTTTCTTATTTTTAAACACCGTCTGCTGTAATTCTTTGCTGGCTTAGAAGACAATCTAATGTCCAACCTTTTAATTTAGTGTTATGTATGTTTCTTCCTAACGCTGTCTGCATGATATAACGTGGGTCGATATAACGTTTTGCACTCCTGGAGTCTTCAATTTATTAAATAAAATGGAGTCAAATTTTCATTGGTTATCCTTGAATATTGGTATTTTACATGAATGCAGGCTGGTTGGAGGAAAGATTGCACACGAGTGATGGTTTGTTATTTGATGGAATCAGAATACCGTAGGTCAAGATTGTTATCAAAGCTCCAATTTGTATTGATAGTATATGCTTGAGAGGTTACGTTTATATGGTTGAGAAGTTTCACTGCAGGGTTATTGGGCAACATACAGTACAGAGAGAAGGAGCGGCTCAGTGAGTAAAACAATGACACTGAATCAGGGGATCCAAAGCAAGTGTGTGCAGCTCACAGCAAGAGAGAGAGAGGCAGGTCTGACAAAAATTAATTACTTTATTGGGAAGCCATTAAAATCGACGGTAGCAGCCCTTCTACGCGTTTCGTGCAGGTTGTGCACTTTTCAGGGAAACCTGGTTATATTTGTATACACACACACACACACACACACACGCTAGAATATAATCCTTCATTAGTCATTCTATAGCAAAAGATATTTCCTGTTGGCCTTAAAGCTGCAGACCATGAAATATCCTACATGTTTTTTTAACTACTCAAATTACATTTTGAATGTATTACAATGTAATTTGCATTTTTTGTTTCTATAGCAATCATTTACAAAGTCACATTTCCTCCCTCTTCTGAAACCTACTCTGACACACCCCTGTTTGAGCTCTGCCCTCTCTCTAGTAGACTGCCTGATCACATGATACTCACAGATCTTTGCATCTTGGGTCCTCCTCTGATTCACCGACAGCCATTTAGTGAACCGCTGAGCCGAATCTTTGCCGATCGATCTGCAACTTTGCTAATTACTTATCATTGTGTGGATTGTATTGATGCACAGATTAAAGGGTAAAAAAGCAACAAAAAAAAAAAAATTTAAAACGCCAGCTTGGACTGCTGCTTTAATCTGTAGTACTTTTTTTTTTTTTATGTTTTTCGGATCCTCAATTCTCTTTATTCAATCTAATCTAAACATGGCAGCTAATAGAATCGTAATCAGTGTTATCTCATTCAGGTTCCATCAAGGCTTCTCTTCTGGCCTTCTCTATATCTCATCTGAAATCTGTTGATATGCTCCTACCTGGGAGAAGTAGCAGCTCAGTGAGTAAAGACACTGAGCAGGGGAACCTGGTTCAATTCCCAGTGTCAACTCCTTGTGACCTTGGGCAAGTCACTTTTATCTCCCTGTGTCTCAGGCACCAAAACCATAGATCGTAAGCTCCAAAGGGCAGGGACTTGTGTCTGCAAAATGTCTATACGAGCGCTATACAAGAACATGCTATTATCATTATTATTACCTGAATTCTGCATAGCACTTTTCTGCACCCCGTCACTTTTACTCATTTTTTCTATTGCACACGTTCTTCATATGTTCAGAGTAGCTAGCAAATGAACACACCTCCTTTGGGAAACCTTTCACCAGTCATTTCTTTACCACAACTATTGCTTCAGTGCTGCACAAGCATTTCAGACTTTCGAAACAATGTGATATTTTCGTTAATAGATCTACTGGTTTTATTGCAAAACTAACAACGACTGCATTTAGTCTGAGGGTACACGTACACTAAAAAGTTTACTACTAAATATAGAAATGTTATGCTACAAAAAGCTTGTGGTTGGGTAGTAAAGACATTGGACTTAAAGAGGCACTCCTGGCGTTACACTTTTTTGTGTGTTTTTCTTTTTTTTTATGTGGCTTGAAGCAGGGGGTCTCCGAAGCTGAGCCGTGTTTATTTCAGCTCGAGGACCCCCTGCTTCCCGAGATTCTTACCTTGGAAAGGGGTGCAGGTAGCAGCCCAGTGGGGCTGTTGAAATGGCGGCTTAAATGTCCCGTGAGCAAGTAGGAAGCCGTGACGCTATCCTTTGCGGCTTCCTTTTGGCCCACGTGACACGGAAGCTTTAAACTGTGCAGAGATACTGGCAGCATTTCCAAGTATCTTGGGATGCAGAGAGCCCCCGGAGATGAAATCAACGCGTTCAGCTCCGGAAATCCTCTGCATCAAACCTATAAAGAAAAAAATAAAATGTGTTGGCACGAGTGCTCCTTTTTCTAGAACCATTGTTCCTATACGGTTGGTTCATCCACACCTGTAGGAAAAGACAGATCCTCCAGTGAGAGAAGTTATCCAAATTGTTGACCGTGGCAAACCCAAATCCTACAACCTACTGCCAGAAGATCCTACTGTAGTACTCTTAGTGCTCTACATGTGTAATATTCACATCATTATGAAGCGACCCCTGCTTACTAAGAGCCAAGACACCGCATGGTGCCGTAATAATTGACCAATAGCCAATTCAAAACATGTTTTTATGCATGAACATCATATATAAGTAATAGAATGCTAAGATATCAAAATTGTATAATTTGTATACTTTATTTTAATATAACAAACATTTTGCAAAATAAAGTTATGGTGGCTTGGTAAGTTAAATAATCACCACTACATTGTGTTTGCACTGTGCACCATAAATGCATACACTCACTCATTGGCACTTACCTGTGCACTCACACTAACAAAGAAATTAACACGCATAGACACACATTCTCATTGTTTCTCTTGTGTCCTGAAAGTGCACCATCTTCATTGTCCACTGACATCCTTTTACGATCAGTATGAAGCTGGCGACTGCCTTGTGAAGCCCTCTCATTCTCTTCTGTGCCCCAATTCAGATCTCATAGTAATACAGTGATTGTGGTCTGGAGCCCCATCAATGTCCTCTATCTTATTGATTGGAAGAAGAGCTGGAGTTGGCCACCTGTAGGAGCCAGCACAGGACGAAGGAGCCCAGAGGCTTGCTGCCAGCAACCAATGAGCCGCTTTCATGCCAAGTTTGCGCTTTGGTCAGCTCCGTTGGAGCCACACTTATGCCTTGGCTTAAATCTTTATGTACAAATGTTTCTAATAATTTTCAATGTTGAGATGTTTCAACCCATTTTCAAATATACATGGAAGTAGCAATAAAATGGAAGCCCCCAGCCATACACACACTGCCAATTTCAACCTTACGTTTAGATGTCATAATTGGATTCAGTTCTCTAAAGGTGTACGCATTGTATGCTTTTTTTTTTTATTTTTTATTGAATGTTTGGATAAAATTAGACCACTTCTCCCTAATCAGACAAGGATAACTTTTCTGGATAGGGCTGGCAAGCAGTAGGCGAAATTGACCACTGATTTCTTCCTGGGTTAGTCAGCTGGATGCTATGGATTTATGCATTACATTATGGAAGCCTGGAAGCCTTTCCTTTTGTTCTGTGTACCACTTTTTAGCAAGAGTTTTCTTATACAATATACATCCTTTGTTTAATAAAAATTAGCACTCTGGGCAGAAAGTATTTTGCAATTCTTAAATTTAAAAAAAAGTATGTTGCTTTCACTAATATACTGTAGCCATTATCTATTGTCCATGGACAACCACTTTTGCAGAGTATATGAACCCCTTTAGATCAGAATTCTAATATCACCATGACAAATAAAGGATATACTCTGTAAAGTGTAGCAAAGGATACAGTCGTAACAGGATTTGATGTTTCAAAAGCAGTGCTACAAGACAGAAAAAGATTAGCAGAAAGGGGAACCTCTCTCTATCTCTATCTCTATCTCTATCTCTATATATATATATATACATATATACAGTACACAGAATATAACCAATATCATTTTTTTGCTAGAACAAGGCATCACTAGAGCTGCAAGGTTATCTTATGGAGTAGCATCGCTTAGTTGTTATACTGTAGTCCCGACTGGGAAGGCAGCTTGAAAACGAAAGACAATACAAAATGAGGAGCTAGCAAGTGGCATCTTTAAGCTGCATTGTGATATTCAGGAAACGGACTAACATGTAATTATCATGTTTTATGCAAATACATTCTTTAGGAAGTTTGTGTTTGAATTGGAACATGACCATTTTTCTGTTTTGACATTTCTCACTAGAAAGCTGTGAGTTTTTTTAAAATCTGTAATAGTTCTCATTTGCTGCGAGGTGCTAAGACTGTTCACGTTTTTAAAGGAACAATGCACCCTAACTAATCTCCTCCTTTTTAAACATTTCTTACAGGATTGGGATTGGGATTGGGGGTACTCCAGAGCACTATTTTCAGCTCCAGGCAGTCGAGATACTTAATAATAATATGTAATAACTTTATTTCATATATTTTCTCCCTATGGGGCGCAAAGCGCTTCACAATGACAGTATAGCGTGTGGTATGCAGCATTTAGGATTGTTACAGACACAGTCCTTGCCCAGATGAGTTTACCATCTATGATTTAGGTGCCTGAGGCACAGGAAGATAAAGTGACTTGCCCAAGGTCACAAGGAGCTTACATGGGAACTTTAACCAGGTTCCCCTGATTGAAACTCTGTGTCATTGTTTACAGAGTCAGTGTTTTTACACACTGAGCCGCTGCTTCTCTACTTACTGCTGAAGTTACCGGTTTTACTTCCTGGTTTTTAAAGAGAATTTAAATGGCCATCCAATAGAAAGCTACACCTGAGGATTTTGCAGCTTTGATTTGGCTGCCATTTTGTTTCCCCTGATGGAGTTTTGAACCCGGTAAGTATCTCGGCAATATGTGAGTACAACTCACCAACACCCCCTCCCCCCCCCCCCCCCACCCTTTAAATTTTTTTTTTTTTTTTTAGAAATAGTGGCACACAACACCATCCCCACTCAGCGGCTTTGTGTATGTGTGGGTCAATGTATATCCATGGCACACACACAACCACCAACCCCCTTGCAACAAGTTTGCTGTAAGGGCATAGTCCTGGAGAGCTTCGCCTCCCCCTCTCCCGTTTCCCCACTATGGACTAAGTGGCGCAGTGCTGACTGACCTGTCAATCACCGCTGTGGCCAGCATCAGCGCTCAATCAGGCTTTGCAGCCGCGCTAGTAAAGCAGGATGGTTGTGCTGGTGCTAGTCGCGGCAGTGACTGATGGCAAAGGCGCTAGGACTGAAATTCTAAGCTCCCGGGAGTTTCCCTTCCCTGATATCCATACATAAAGAGAGACAAGGGATTTCAGTCGTCATAGGTGCTCTTCGCATAGAAGCATCTTTTTAAAGTGCAGAGAAGCTACTTGCACCCAGCCAGTATTTCCGTCATTCATTTCTTCCTCTCCGTGCATGCTTTGAAAAAAATTAAATAAAAAAGGCTTGCATAAAACAGCATGTGAAAAGGAAACTTATCAAATAGTGGCGCTCTAAATAAATAAATCAAATCTTGCTAAAAATAGTGATAGTAGTGATACTTATATAAACACTTCTAATAAAAATATAATGTGAAACAGTGATTAAATAATCAAAAGGTGATACTTATACAGACACATATACTGATGCTGCTATAACCCGGTGAGGATTTCTCTGTCTGTCCTCTTGGTAGATACTGGCGGTGATTCTCCAGGAAGCGCAAAGATATGTGAAGGTAAAAGAATATATTGATAGTGCAATATTGTATGTGATACTTATGAATATGGCTGTTTTAATATGAATGTACTCACAAGCGTGTGGTCTAAATGCTTTTAACCTTTTGAAACCATGTGAGTGTAACATTATCCACTTACCTTTTAAAATCCTTTTGTATACAGTCTGCACTATGTCCAGTCTTCTTATTTAAGGTCTTTTGGAGTCTACATGGGGGCTGAAACTGAACTCCTGACCGCTGTGTGACATCTAGATTACCTAAAGATACCTTTATGTGCACTTAATCTCCTCACGCTTGTGAGTACATTCATATTAAAACAGCCATATTCATAAGTATCACATACAATATTGCACTATCAATATATTCTTTTACCTTCACATATCTTTGCGCTTCCTGGAGAATCACCGCTTGCATAAAACAGCGGATACCGTTTCTTTCTCCATCACATAAGCTGTGCTGCTTGTGGAACTCTGCACTACTGAGTAATTGCTCCAGCTATCATAGTGGGGAAGAAGAAAACAAAAACGGGATTAACTGCCCAGAAAGTACTGTTTAATGACTATTTGTCATAGGAACGGAGAAGCTATGAACTCCACTTTGTAATGGGCTTCTAAATATTGCTGTATGTCTCCCACAGTCTACATTACTGTATGAAAAGTCACACTAGGTAAATCATATAGTATAAGAACCAGAACCACTATTTTTACTTGTATGTGCATCAAAAACTCCTGACATACCCATTATTCTATACACAACCACTCCATATATAACACTGTGATACACATTCTGACACCAATACATACTTGGCAGACATTTTGGACGCACTCCATCGAGAAAAGGGTTTGATGGAATCCAGGCACAGACGTTTGCGCATCTCATTATAATACGTACATCTGATTATACCCAAAGTGTCCGGCGGCGCCGCGCAGCTCGAAATCAAATTGCTACAATACAATAAACGTTTACTTACCAAGCGCGACGCGTGCGCAGACACGAACTGCAGGGCGGCAGACCAGAGAACAGATTTGGGGATTTTGTTTTCAGAAGGCGACGGCCGCGTCACGTGAGCAGTTCAGCCAATGCGATACGATTTAAACAATGTAGGTGGAACTCCGTCCGACCTGCACCATGGCAGTATGGAATTTTTTGTGACTAAAGAGGATGCAAACAGATAGGGAAGTGTTGGGCAGAGTGTAGTGTGTAGTAGTAGATGGAAGCCATCTACTGAGTAGGGATGGTATTAACTGCTTTGTAGACATTCTGGGCCAGCTACTGTAGGTATGGTCTTACCATGCCTAGCTGGTCACTTATAGGCTCTCTCCCTCTCTCTCTCTCTCTATATATATATATATATATATAATCAAAAAATAAATAGATGTAACACAAGAAGAGATCAGTGTATCTCGAAAGCTCGCACAAATAAAAGCATTTCGTTAGCCACAGAACGGTATCATCTATTTATTTTTTGATTATTGAAGCTCAGCTAACACGGTACTGATACCTCTACATGTATGTATATATATATGTGTATATATATATATACAGTGGTTGACAAATCACCAAAAAATCTACTCGCCACACAAAAAAATCTACTCGCCACCTAGTACCAAACGTGTGCTGCTTGGGCCAATATTTACTCGCCCGGGGGTTAAATCCACTCGCCCGGGGCGAGCAAATGTATAGGTTTGTCGAACACTGTATATATAATATATATATATATATATATATACACAAATATATATATATATATATTGTGACAAACGCCCCTCTTTTGTAGTGCTGACGTCTGTCTGGGTTCTTCCCGACACAGTCTTCTAGGGTTAATTATACAACAAACAGGATCATGCAAAGTATTATGCTGCTTAACTCAGGCTTCTGCCTGCTTTATTTTCATCCAAGTAAGGTACTGCAGCTTTAACATGTGTAGGTTAGAGGTACTCAGATACTTTCATTCAGCAGTTCACACATTTCAGTGTTACAATATTTCCCACACTGTTATTTCAAGAAATAAAACCAAAATCATATAAGCAAATCCTATCCCTTTCAGGGATCTAACTACACATCAGAATCAGTCTCTCTAACAGCTGCTGGCCAACTAAACTGGTTCCCCAGCTTAAAACAATGCTCTCTCATTTAGGGACACAAGATACAGCACAGTCTTTTAGCAACAGCAGTAATCATTTGTTTTGTCTTATCTGTTCGTGGTGTCCAGGCAAATCCTCTGGTACTGTCATACGTGGAGAGGCCGTCAACCTCGATACTGGATGCAGGAGAGTAGCGACACCCCCAGCCCCCAGGCTCCAAGGAGAGAGAGTGAAATGCAAAACCTCTCTGCTCTAAATACCTGTGCATGTGATTAGAAGAGCAGGTGAGGGAGAACTAGAGCCATTGTAATCTGTGGTCTGGATTTTCCATCCAGCTGCCTGAGGTAATGGGAAGCTGTGGAACGGATCATTTGTAACTATTCCTGCACTTTCTGCTCTAAAATGGGGCAGAAAGCTGCCTAACATCTTTGGACTATGTCACATATCCCCCTCCCCAGCTCACACCTACTGGGGTGAGCGGCCATGGACCTCACTGGGGTGAGCGTCCTACCTGAAATACTTGAGCTAACTCCTCAGTACAACATTAAGTATTCACATGACACGAATATGAACTTCATTATATAATTTACCAACTGAAAGGGCCATCAACCCTGTATATTAATTTGTAGTTTAGCTACATTTTCAACACAGAGAACCAATATAACACTGTACCCTTGACAAAATGCTTATTCTAGAGGCCTAATATACCTTAACTACAATAGCTTATTTGCATAGTTAAGTGTCCGTGACATAGTCCACACGTGTAATAACAAAAAAATATCGGTCAATTCCCCAAACACATTTTTTTTTTTTTTTTTTTTTGACTTCCAGTCCATTACATTTCCTGACTTTATTTCATAGGCCGCTGCAAACTGCAAATGACTGGACTGTTTCTTTAGCTTCTGACGGAACTCTGGGCCCGGATAGTCTTTGTCTTTATATTGTGGCCCAGAGTGGCGAGATCCGGAAAAATTCAAGGCCAGCGTTGACCTTCGTCGCTTTTGATTTGCGACCTTTGAACCTTTAAGGTACTTCTTACTGCCATGTATTTTCTCACGACCATCACTCTCAGAGATTTGGGATTTTTCCTTTGGGGCAATTATATGGTACTTAGAAGATGAAGCACTGACTACCTGGAGCACCTTCACCTTGATGGGGCTCTCACTAACTCCGGCTGTACCCTGTGGCATTTTACCTTTGCAGCCGGCAGGCATGTAGTCTTGGACCTCTCTTTCCTGAGGTCTACATTTATGCAGGCGGAAGTACCGCTGGATAACCAGTGACGCATTTCTCAGGGTTTGATAGCGAATCCTGTTCTGTGTCATCCTAGTCAGAGACTGGATTTTTATAGTTGCTCCTTTCATAATGAGGAACCTGTTTCGTACCATGCGGGCACGGTAGAATGATTGAAGAACACAGGCTGCTTTATTCCGGTGATTGAACACACGAATTTTCATCCCTCTGTAGG
This sequence comes from Ascaphus truei, assembly GCF_040206685.1. Lineage (NCBI taxonomy): Eukaryota > Metazoa > Chordata > Amphibia > Anura > Ascaphidae > Ascaphus > Ascaphus truei. The sequence continues at coordinate 121,979,276 of NC_134486.1, read as the reverse complement.
CAGCCTGTAGGATGATAGTTGCGGCGCGTTTACGCTGATAATTTTCTCTTTCCCTTCTTCCTTGGATAAGAGCTTTGCAGTGCTTCTGAATTATTCTAATGCTTTTCTCCTTTTTCAAAATGTTAAGTTCCTCCACGAGAGAATTCTGTTTTGTGCATACATCTCGCAATTCTGTTCTCAGAGCGTCCATTTCTTCCTGGTGCTGGCTCTGAGTGTGCATCAGTGCTTCCTGCACTTCTAATTTTTCCTGAGTCAACTGTTTCTTTATTTTTTCTGCTTGGTCAGTCAAATCTGAATTTTCCAATTTCAGAGTCTCATTTTCTTGCTTTACAGTCTCTAACTCACTTAGGGCAATCTCATGGGTTTGCTTCAACATTCCCAGCTCTGTGTTCAGACCGTGGCCCTCCAGGCGCAAGTGTTGCACCTCTGTGCTGAGCGCATGAACCTCTTGTAGAGCCTTCCCGTATTTCTGTTTTAGGATAGCAATCAATTTGTCAGACTTAATCTGTTTTTCATCCATGGTGACAATTACGGTGTTGGCCTTTTCCAGACTAGTCGTCACCTCTTCCAGCTCACTCCGTAAGAGAGACTCTGTTTTCTTCAAAGCCTCGTGCTCTTGTAAAGCTGGAAGTATACACCTCTGTAACTCGGCGTTCGCTTCTCGCACCTTATTGTTAGATTCTTGCTCCTTCTTCCAACATTCTCGCTCCTTCACCAAATCCTGCCACAGGACTTCATAATTATGGCGGGCAGCTTGGAGTGCAGAAACCAAAGCCTCTTTATCCTGGTTCAAGGATTCAGCTTCCCTTTGCTCCTCCTTTTCCTTTGCCACTGTTCCCGTGACAATTCTGCCGATCACTCCGGTCTGCAGCACATCTCGGCGCCTTTCTGACGCATGTCCTGACAGCGCAGGTTCAAGTGGCTCGGTCACTTCCCCTGTGACTTGAGGGACAGTTTTCTTTTTCTTCTTCTTTCTTTTTGCTTTATTAGCTCCAGAGATATCAGTGGTCACACGCTCACTGGTATCAGCTTCCACATCTTGCTTGCACACATAGGGCGTTGCTTGCTTTTGCAGCTGTTTGTCTTTGAAAATTTTGGGGCACACATCTTCCATGTGACCTACTTTATGACAGGCCCAGCATACTAAATTCATCTGTGGGTACGGCTCTCCTCCAGGGGCCACATACGAGTCGTCATCATCATCATCATCATCATCGTATGGCCTGAAGGGACACTGTTTTTCATGATTATGTACATTACAAAATAAACATTTCACGTCGGCCATTTTAGAAACCCGGCAGGAACAATTTGCTAGCTGCAATTTCACTCCCTTCAGCAACTTGCATACAGCACTTGCTAGCTGCAAATTCACTCACTTCAGCAAAATGCATTAGCTTTACAAACAGCACTTGCTAGATGCAATTTTTTTTTTTTCTTCTTCAGCAAAACATTTTGGTTTTCTGTTTGGGTTCAGGGTGCTATTGCATCCACACTTCGCACATTCTCTGTGTATGCTAGAAGCACAACTGATATACACATTGGGACAGACTTCACTCATAGCATCTGTACTTTAGTTCAGCTCGGCGGCCATTTTAAACCCCCGCATTTATTTGCAAACCCACAGATTTTTTAGTGTCGACCCGCATTCTCCACCATATGTGACAAACGCCCCTCTTTTGTAGTGCTGACGTCTGTCTGGGTTCTTCCCGACACAGTCTTCTAGGGTTAATTATACAACAAACAGGATCATGCAAAGTATTATGCTGCTTAACTCAGGCTTCTGCCTGCTTTATTTTCATCCAAGTAAGGTACTGCAGCTTTAACATGTGTAGGTTAGAGGTACTCAGATACTTTCATTCAGCAGTTCACACATTTCAGTGTTACAATATTTCCCACACTGTTATTTCAAGAAATAAAACCAAAATCATATAAGCAAATCCTATCCCTTTCAGGGATCTAACTACACATCAGAATCAGTCTCTCTAACAGCTGCTGGCCAACTAAACTGGTTCCCCAGCTTAAAACAATGCTCTCTCATTTAGGGACACAAGATACAGCACAGTCTTTTAGCAACAGCAGTAATCATTTGTTTTGTCTTATCTGTTCGTGGTGTCCAGGCAAATCCTCTGGTACTGTCATACGTGGAGAGGCCGTCAACCTCGATACTGGATGCAGGAGAGTAGCGACACCCCCAGCCCCCAGGCTCCAAGGAGAGAGAGTGAAATGCAAAACCTCTCTGCTCTAAATACCTGTGCATGTGATTAGAAGAGCAGGTGAGGGAGAACTAGAGCCATTGTAATCTGTGGTCTGGATTTTCCATCCAGCTGCCTGAGGTAATGGGAAGCTGTGGAACGGATCATTTGTAACTATTCCTGCACTTTCTGCTCTAAAATGGGGCAGAAAGCTGCCTAACATCTTTGGACTATGTCACAATATATACAAATATGGTTTACATTTTTTTCATTGCGTTATGTTCATTGTGAGTGTGGGGAGAGGGGGTAATTTTAACACGTTGGTTCCACGGGGCCTGTAAGGCATTCATTTGCAATGCATTTGAAGCCCTTCTTGCATCAATGAGGTTAAAACACTTTGTTGTCAAAGAGTCCTTTACTGATTATATGCAAGGCTTGCTATTTGCATGCACACTTTTGGCATTAATGTAGGAAATGGTGTTCGTGACTAGAACAGAACTCCTCCATTATACCAAAAAAACCAGCATGCAGATTACATCAATAACGCACAACTGTTGTACATATGTAATTTGTGGTGAACTGGTTGTTGCATCAGGAAATATATTGTGCGGTTATGACCTTTAGCGAATCCTGCCCATAGCCCCGTATGTGCGAAATGTTTGATATGCCCCTTTTAATGTTTTTTCTAAAAAAAAAAACGCATCATACAGTGTTTTCCCGCAGTCTTACCATGTCTTAGTGTTTGAAGTTTAGGGCGTTCCAAGTGATTTACATTCTTCTTTAGTGCTTGGTTTTCTGTTGCTTGTTACCCTGTAGAGATGAGTATGTATGTGTGTGTGTAGCAATACCAATAAGCAAAGGCAACATGCTAAGAGCATATTTAACATGTATGTATCTACAGTATACGTAATAAAGATAGTCTGTCATCATCTGCAGATATCTCCTCTGCAATTTGTTGTTGCTGATTTCCACCCCCCCCCCCCCCCCCTAATTTAATTTCAATCTAAATGTAATTTAATATTTAATAGCGTTTCGATCTTCGGGCCCAAAGGCATTGTTTGAATGGCCGAATGACTGCAACCCTGGAACATGCAGTCCATTGCTTTTACTATAGCACATTCCTTTCTCTCTCTTCATATGCTTTTATTGGTGTTATCCATTTTAAGTACTTATTTCGATTTGAAATAGGCGTTCAAGCTTATGGATAAATCTCAGCTATTGAAAGAAATGCCGGGTTTATTTAATCTCTCTCTTTTTCTTCCCTGCTGAACACATCTTCCCTCGAACACAAAAGCCGGGGGAAACGTAATGCGAGTTGCCTGTGCTTTATGGCTTAAGATAAGTTTTAAACCTTTCCCCCCTCCCCCCCCCCCCCATTGTACATTTAAAACCTGTATATTGTCAACTGGGCTCTGGACAAACGCTTGCAAGAGGAATGAATTCCCCGTTCACAGGATTGCCGTTGCAGAAATGAATGGAGCTATTTAGTCACTGGTAGAATGTCTTGCAATTTCTTCAGAATGATCACACGGCGTCGGGCCTTTTCCTTTCCGTGTTTCAAAGGAGAGAAAAAAAAACACGCACTGTAGAATATTTGAGTGAAAATGATACAATCGTCAAGTCATTATTATTGTATTTTCATTTCTTCTCCACTTCATTTTGGGGCACCACACTCAACTTTCCAGGGCTACATTGCTGTCTCTCGTATCCCCGTATCTATATTGCCAATTCCCTAGTCCCATTGCTACATTGCTATTCTATATGGCAATTTATCTATTCCCAATGTAACTTTGTTATACAGTACCACTGTTTTCTTGCTACAGTACTTTCCTATTGATATTCTCTGCCAGTTCCTTTTGAGAGTAGTCACCATGCTTCTATGTACTGAGCAGAGTGTAGCTGCAATCAAATAGAAGTCATGTAGTACTGGGATTGAATAGAAAAGCACAGCCCTGAGAAACAAGGAGGTACTTGTTTGTATCACATTTCTAAAAGGTTCAGGCTCCACGGAACAAAGTCATTTCATTCTCTAAAAAATGGAACTAATCAGAACTAGCATCTTTCTCCCAGTGACAGTGCATGCACAGTTCTTAAGACGCACAACAACTTCTCGTACTAGTAGCCATATGGATCCTGCAGAAACCTGGATCCATTGCAATTTTTTATTCTTGTTCCTGGACGAGTGTGTCCATACATCTGGAGAAGAAACCTACTGCATGGGGTCATGGAAAGGCTATCCATTTTACTTTGTGTTGATCTGCAACCATTTTAACAATATTATTCCTACTTTTTGGACCTCTGTCATGATGTCAGGGCCGTAACGTCAACCTCGCAATAAACGTTACTATTGATTTTTATTCCCACAAAGTCCTCTGGAGTGCCGTCTTCTCGCTTCCCCGGCCTTGATTCCACATAATGAAAATGACAGCAATGTGTTATTTCTACTGCAAAATAAAAATCGGCATTGTGCCACAAATCGGCCGTAATGCTATAGATTGCCGTTCGAGTGCTGCCTTTTCAATATCGGACCTAAAGACCGGCACATGCATTTGCTATTTTCCCTTCTTTATTTGTTACACTTACGTAGTCGTGGTTCTCACCTTTTTCTAAATTCATATCTTGCTCAGTACAGAAGTATTGTGTTTGTGCTGCTGTTTTCTTTGCTGTTACTGTGTTCTGCGTAGCCATAGAAACACATCTACTTTCAATTGTGGCTGATCAAAGTGGAGAACTTTGAAAGAACCAAACACCAGAACATTTAAGGATTGCGAGCTGGAATAAATGTTCCTTGCCTGCATTTTAGATCAGGGAGCTGCTTTCTTGTTCATTTGTTCTGGTAACATATTTTCATCCTGTGGCGTTGAAAGCAGCATTGTATTCCTTTGGAAGTGAATATTCTGCAATATCAACCAAGTACTGTGCAATATTCAACACTTCTAGGATCATTCATGTAGTTGACGGTGGTAATACTAAGGTTTGCAAGCTGTACCGGGTGCCCTTGTGATTACTCAGCAAATCTTTATTAAGCAGTTGATATACTGTACCCTTTAAGGAAGTTACAATTCCCTTTTAGTTTGTAATTGAACTTGGTTTAAGATAAATGTCACCATGAGAATAAACAGTCATGAGTCATGACTATGTATATTAGCCATATGACCAATGAAAGGGCGCATATTAAAAATAAATAAGAACATTAGCAACTGTGAATAAAATAAAGGTTAGAAGGGTATGTACTGTACCGTGAAGTCATTTTTATTGGTTGCTTTATTTGTTTTACCTTTTTTCTTCAACACAATAGACCATTCGTTCCAAGGTATACATGTATTAGATTTGAAAAAAAGACTGTGGTAGAAAGCTGCTTAGTAAATATGGCCGAATAAACTTTCCAGCACTGGAAGAAGACCCCCTTATATGTGAGGTGTCTTATCTGCTCCACAAAGTTATGGCAGGAGACTGCTTCCTCAATATGGCGCTGTATCCTTTATAGCTATGGAATCTTTTCTTGGAGTTCTATGTATACTATTCCTGTATGGTAATTAACATTGGGCAATCATTTATATGTTGTATAATAAACATCATCCCAATTTTCAACTCTTATTTTGTAATATGTGAGTAAAAACTTTTTAATTTCTGTTTAATATAGTGATTGTTGTCACTGTTCTGAATTTAAAATACATTTCTATATTCTTAGTTTCGTTGTGCACATTTTTAGCTATACTGTATGTATATATAAATCCACGCCTTAAGAGATTTTGTTAAAAAAAATCCTTGTTTTTAAACACACACGTTCAGATTTGGCCTTTGTGTCTCCTTAAAGCATTGAGCTTTCATTTGAATATCCGCTTTAGGCTGAGTCCAGGGTTAGCGCTTAGGCGCTGAGGCGCGCTGACGCTTGTCAGTGAGCCCCTGCAGCCGCAATAAGAGCGGCTTTAGCAGGGGCTCGCGCACGCGTCCGCAGGCGTGTGGAGGTGTAGGTCTTATCAAATTTTTAGTTTGAGCGCTCACGGGAGCGCAGGACCGGCACGTGAGCGGTTCGCCCAATGAGGGCAAACCAGCTCCGTGACGTCACTGGCCCGCCCCCGGATGGCGCGCGAACTAAGGCCAGGGAAAGCACCCGCTTTCCCTCAGCGCGCATCCGCACGGCTGTAGTCACCATGGATTGCTGTGAGATCAAACGCTTCAGACTATATTGAATGAGGTTCACTAGAGATTGATCATTGAAAACATTGGCAATTTTTATCTGCCTATTGGTAAAGCCGAGAAAAGAGGATTTAATAGCAGGGATTTTAACATGAAACTGTTACAAACTTCTATCCAAAAGTTTTCTGTTTCTAAATACGGCTAACAGATGTATCTTTGCTGTGCACGAGCAGTGTTGCTATTAACAGTTTTGTTAAAATGAATAGCTGTAGCTATATCACAATGTGTATTAGCCAGTCATTCAAAGTGTGGGCTTAAAAGGCAAGCACTAAAAGACAAGTTTAACCATTACAGTCTATACGTGTTATTATATGGGCAATTCTGTCTATGCCAATTGTTCTATCACACCCGTTGCACAATTATGTTGCAGGGTTGACGCCTCACTCTCCTGGAAATCGGAGCTGTATTCTTTTAGCACAGTAAGTTATTTGTAGTCCCTTGATTACAATAGGGACCTTCCTAAGACGCTTTCATTATCACTGTATATATGCACTTGTTGATTAGGCATTTTCAGTTTACTCTTTAATGGACTATGGATATGTTCTGTATATAAGTGTAACAGTGTTTGCCCGGGCCCATCTCATATTGACCCCCTTCTGTGGACACTGACCCCTGTTACATGAAGTGTAGTGTGGTGCACCTGCTGGCTTACAGAATCCCTGAGTCTCCCGCGATGGTGTGGGGGATGGCATCAGGACTGGCTTATGAGGTAGTGCTGAGTTGTACTCACTCATGTTACAGCACCTCCATCTCTTCCAGATCCCCAGCGTGGTAGGGAGGAGTCTCTGAAAGAGAATCTCTTTGTGCACCTTCCCAAATGACTCCACAATCAGGACAGAAGCGATCTTTATCTTTGGCATCCTTTATTATCATCAGACATGGACAGCCGCCCATCATAGCGGCCGGTCTTCTAGCCGCTCATCTCAGGTTGCCAACCCAAAGGAAGTCCCTGGACACTCATTCCTAGTCAGGGCCCTAGAAGCTGTCCTTGCTCTTCCCTTACCCCCTGATGGAGTAAGGGGAATAGCCTGCCCACACCTCTCCCCTAAGGGATGGCCACAAAAGCTGCCAAAGCCTTGACAGTTTGCTGGGTCAGACCAGTCTCACTCAGGTGGGTAAGACACTAACTAAATACAGGATATGCTGCATATTAAATAGATTCAGTAGGCACCACCCCTATGTCACTGTAATTGGACACAGAGTCTGATGACACTACCTTCACCAGATATTACACAGCACAGGAGTGTGAGGGCAAACCCCATGATTACTCCTGGCAACCTGCCCTTAACAGGGATTATTGCACAGGAGGAGAAAGGCATGTAACCCCAAAACTACACAGGGCTACATAAGGAAACCAACTTTGGGTGTCCTTACAATATTCTGTTTAATTCTGGAGCTAGCAATATTGATATATAGGGGTAAATAGGGAATTATCCCAGTCTCAGGTCAAAGATATCATTAGATGTGCTACTACTAATAGGTTTTAAATTTAAACATTTTTTGTGTCTATATCATCATTAAACATTTATTTAAAATTTGTGGAGATGGATTTCTCTCTCTTTTAGGATTATTTCTTTCCAGTTATAAACGGAGTTTGGGTGTAATGTTTATGGGACCTTCTCTTTTTGCTGTGTTCATTGGCTTCCTATTGGCCCGCGGGACGCCTAGATACAGACATCCAATGGGGGTGCTGGTATCCCGGGAAGCAGGGGGTCCCCAGAGCTGAAATGAATGGGGTTCAGCTCTGGTGACCCCCTGCTTCAATCCTACATTAAAATAATTATTAGGACTTAAGCAAAAGGATATTCCTTATACTGTACTCCTCAGCAGTAAAGAGGTAGTGGTGATCATGGAGTTGTCATGTCATGTATGACACTAGAATGATCAGTGAGGCTTGAGTGCATTTCTTTTAGAACACTTTTACTTTAATTCTCTCAAGCAGGGGTGCTCAACTCCTGTCCTCAATACCCCCCAACAGGCCAGTTTTTAAGGATGTCCCTGCTTCAGCACAGGTGAGTCAGAATGACTGAGTCACTGATTGAGCCACCTGTGCTGAAGCAGGGATTTCCTTAAAACCTGACCAGTTGCTGTCCCTCGAGGACTAGATTTGGCCACTCCTGTACTTGCCCAAGAAAACGGTCCGTATCTGCCAAACGCGATGGATCTCTGGCACACAGATGACAGTGACGCTAATGAATGGTACCTTAAGTTATAACTTTTGATGCATGCTAGATAAAGGTAAAATAAGCATATACTAGTTTGGGGAAAGCATTACAGAATGAAAAATGTAAATGGCTCACGTCAAAATTGGAAGGCATTGGTGGGCAACTCCAGTCCTCAAGGGCCGCCAACAGGTCAGGTTTTCAAGATATCTGTGGCTAAATCAGTGGCTCAATCGAAGATTGTGCTGAAGCTGGGATATCCTTAAAACCTGACCTGTTTGTGGCCCTTGAGGACTGGACTTGAGCACCCCTGCCTTTTAAGCATCCTCTACTGCACTTTTGAAATTGATTTTATTGAAGTAGAAATAGTGTTCTTGACAATAATCATGCATTTTGATATGGATTATATATATATATCTATTTTAACAACTCTACAGATGTAGCCAGACTTGCTGTCCCCGTGACCGCGAGAAACGATAAGTGTAAATCCCAGACATTGATTTGCGTTTTGTGGATGCGGCGAACGAGCCATGGGCCGCCAAAAGGGGAGTTTAGCGGTGTCCGTAGTACTCCGTGGTAGTGATAGGCCGTGCTAGTGCGCTGAATTGCAACGACATAAATAACCGCACAAATAATTCTGCCTGCTCACCACAGCCAAGCCGCGGCGAACAAAGTGCTCACGCGGCGGTAATCTCGCGGGGCGAGGACATCTGGCTACATCTGTCCTTTCCCTAATAAGAGAATAGACCGGTCTGGAAGAAGCAGGCCCAGCCATATATTATTAGGGGATAATGGTTTATTCGGTATGTCATTGCTCTGATAATAACAACAAGGCTCCCGGCTCAGAAAACTAACTTCAACTAGATTTTTTTTAATGTTGACATGTTTGCCCCTCCATGAGTAAAGCAAGACTTGCGGTTTTGGCTTACTTGGTGGTGCCAGTGCTGGGATCTCTGTTATTAATTAACTTGCTTGCAGCTACTACTCCTCAACCCAGAGAAGTGACAATTGAAACAATACATATGAACAAATAACTCCTGAATTAGAAAGACGAACCCCTCTCGGTAATGACCAACATCGACGCCCAGTTTCCAGTCAGTAATTTACAATATCAGGTCAGATTTCTGCATTGATCTGGTCTCTTTTTTATATACATTTTGTGACTACAGTAAACAAAAATTTAAAATGATTTGTGGGCAAAGTAAAATAGTAGAGAGCTAAAACATGCAAAATATATCATAAATACCAGAGCTTCTTAATGGTAATACACTAATTCTGAGGGAAGGCAATGAAGTATATATCCCACCACCGCTAATATCAAGTAATATGAAACAAGACTCCATTGGGTTCATATGTTACAAATAGTACAGTGTAGTAATAACAGTTTGATGGGGACATGGTGATCCTTTGGGCTTCTCTTTCAAGGTTCCCATGTCTAGTTTCTCAGAAATGCTGCATGACTCACCCACTTTTTTAAAAATCTATTCATGAATAGACTTACGCAGTGCTTTGAAGTATATTATTGGGTTCAAATTAGTGCAGAAAAGGGAAACATTGCAGTTCACTGTGTATGTTTTGATAAATGAATAGAAAAAGGCACAGAACAGTAATATTTAATAAATGGGTGCCTGTGCCATCAGGGAACTTGGGGAATTCACTAATAACACAGCAGCTCTCCAATTATAATTGAGGCACAATATTTTATCAAAGAATCACTTTAGTAGAGCTACAAAAATGGTCCATGATATACAGCATCGGTGCGCAAAGTGGGGAGTGCGACCCCTGGGGGGCGGGAGAATATCCAGTGGGGGCGCGGCGGCTACAGAGGGACCGCGTGAGGCCTCTGCAGCTTCTCTTACCTGATCTTCGGCGACGTGTCACCATGGTAACCGGTGTCGAATGACGATGGGGGGGGCGACATCACGTTGCCATGGTAATGTGACGTTACATGACCCCGTGACGTCCTTTGACGCCTGAGGAGAGGGGGGCGCGAGGCAGGTGGTAAGGAGGCATGGGGGGGGGGGGGGGGGCGCAAGTTAAAAACTTTGCGCACCCCTGATCTGCAGTACAAGACTTATCAAGAGAGACTAAAGGACCTTAATTAGTGCACCTTAGAGGATGGAAGGGAGAAGGGGGTTATGATTGAAACGTTCACTTACATTAAAGGTTCAAACAGTATAAAAGTATTCAACTTCATTAAGGGTGCAAAACTACAGGGGGAAGCCTATTTCAGAGTAGTTTTGCTGAGTGCTGGAATAAGGGATCATGCTCTAAGGGTTCCAGGCTCAGGGCAAAATGGGGCGAAGTTCTCCATGAAAAGGTTGGTAGATACGTGGAATAGCCTCCCAACAGAGGGAGGCTATTGACATATGACATATACATAGTTACAATGAGTGTAAAGGGTTATACAGTACATTATATACAAGACTTTGCATGCACAGTTAAAGATAATACTGTATATATTATAGGCGGTAACAGTTACCGACCAGGTTAAAATGTGAGACAGCTTTAGCCTTTTTTTTCAATTTTTTTATTGGAATCGTTCATATCAGGTATACATACAGAAATGTTTTGATAACGACCAATAAATTTTTCCCTTTTTCCATAGTAGGGAAGAAAGGGGGAGGTAGAGAGGGGGGGGATGGGGAGGGGAGACAAACAGGTGGGGAGGGAAGGTAGAATTGGGGGGAGGGGGGCGGGTGGTTCGTCCAGAGGCATCCGACCTCCTATCCCCAGCGGACTGGGCACATTTGGGTCCCGAATGATTCTGGCTATTGATTTTTATCTCTCAATCCAAGGGTCCCAAGTGTTCCAAAACTGTGGCATCTTTTTTTTGTAGCATGGCTGTGAGCTTCTCTATGGACATTACCTCATTGATCCTTCTAATTACTGTATTTCTTGACGGGGACTTGATCTGTTTCCAGGCTGCCGCGATCGAACATCTGGCCGCAGTCAGCATGGCCATAATCAGCTTTGATAGTGGTGGGGGGAGGTCGTTAATGGATTTGCTCAGCACCATGGTCAGCGGATCCAGGGGGAGGGAGAGCCCCGTGGTCAAATGAATAAGCGTCTGGACCATAGTCCAATACCTCTGAATCTCCGGACATGACCACCAAATGTGGGCCATGTCCCCCTTTTGACCACATCTCCTCCAGCACAGGTCCGGTGTGCCGGGGTAGATCTGGCTCAACCTAACCGGGGTCAGGTACCATTGAAATATAATTTTGTAGATGTTCTCTTTTACTGTTGTGCAAATTGATGTTTTGGCAGCCTGCTCCCAGACATCCTCCAGGTCTATTGGAAGGCCTAGGTCCTCCGACCATTTTTGCATATAACGGTGGGCCGGTGGGTCAGTTGACTGTACCAACCCCTTATATATCTCTGAGATTAGACCCTTCTGGAAGGTGTTTGTGATGCATAGGGACTCAAACCTAGTTAGCGAAGGGAATTTGGCGGTTTGGGATAGTGATAGTAAGAAATGTCTGATTTGCAGGTACTTAAATAGTTGTAGGTCTTGGGTCTGGAGTTTGTCTTTTAGGGCCTGAAATGTTAGGATCTCTCCCTTCTGCAGCAGATCGGCAACCATCCTAATATTGAGACCCTTGAATTGGTCAAATTGTCTTTGGGAATGCCCTGGCGGGAGACTTGGGTTCCCAAAGATAGGAGTGAGCTGAGAGGGGGAAGCTAGCAGACCGTACTTCCCTTTGCTTTTTATCCAAGCGTCCCACGTGCATCTCATTGCTCCGAGGTCAAACCTCTGTGCTCCTCCACACTTTCCTCCTGAGGACCACATTGAATATGGGCATGCGTAATGTGACTCTATTTCGAGCGAACAGGCCGAGGCTGGGTCGTAATTCCAAACTACAGCCTGCTTCAGTTGCGCTGCGAGGTAGTACTTGACCATGTCGGGGACCCCCACCCCTCCTCTTGCTCTTGAGGAGAGCATCACTGATCTTGGGACCCTAGGTCTCTTATCATTCCACATGAATTGGAGCAGTAGGGATTGGATATTTTTCAGGGCCGCCTGCGGCACCACTATGGGGAGGGTTTGGAAATTATACAGTAATCTTGGGAGAACGTTCATTTTCACTGAAATTATTCTCCCAAACCAGGAAATTTGGTGTTTTTTCCAGGTTTCCAAGTCTTTTTTAATCTGGTCAAATAATGGGGGGTAATTATACTGGTATAGGGAGTCATAAGAGTTTGAGATTTCAACCCTGAGATATTTAATATAAGTGGAACTCCACTTGTATTTATAGTTAGACTGTATGAGTTTCCACGTCTGGGCAGGGAGGGATATGTTTAAGGCTTCCGACTTATCCAAATTTACTTTGTAGTCAGAAACTGATCCAAATTGTGTCAGAAGCCTCTGGAGGTTAGGGAGAGAGGTATGGGGGTCAGCGAGGGTCAGAATCACATCATCAGCGAATAGTGAAATTTTGTATTCTTTTTCGTCAATTTGGATCCCCTTGATACTTTTTTCTTCTCTTATTTTGGCCGCCAGAGGTTCTATTGTTAAAGCGAATAGAAATGGGGATAACGGGCAGCCCTGTCTGGTCCCAAGACAGCTTTAGTTTTGAGAGAATGACAGTGAGAGACTCCGGTAGACTGTTCCAATTGTGGGGTGCATGGTAAGAGAAGGAAGAGCGGCCGGATAAGACTATCCTAAATATGAAAAAAAAGCCAAGGATCAAATGGGGTATGAGGTTTTACAGCAGAAAAGAAAATGGGCAGACACTGTGAGCCAAGTGGTACCTGCTGTCAAATGATAACTTTCTACTGTATGTACAGTAAAAATACCAATGTTTCAGCGCTGTGCATCAGCGTATGACATCCTTACGCCTTTAAATGCACTTTAAACATTCAAAATTGGTGCCAAGACGTTACTTGTCTGGCTCACTTGAACAGCTACAGAACATTGAATCAGAACATGGGCAGATAGATATTTATCCCATACCGTATCTGCACTTTGATCCACTGAAATCTAGATGGCACCAGTCAACATAAACGTTTAAAAAAACACCTTATTTGAATATGCGGGATATCTTCCCTATAATCCCCCCTAAAAGTGATGCTTTATTAAAATAATGTTTTTATTTTGAATTAGAAAGCTAATGCAATTCTTTTTTATTCCATAGGTCTGAGTTAGTGTCATGAAAAGATCAATTAATTTCCCTGCTGGAAAAACGATACCAGATTTACCAAAGAAAAGGAATCCTATTAAAGGCAATAGAATAGTTTGCTTGACTTTTGCCCTGATTTTGCAGCCAAGAGACTTTGATGCATATCTCCCAAAGTGTTTAATTGGTGTCTGGTATGCAGACTGAGAACCAAGGTCTAGTGGATAAGCTATTCAGTTCTGTGCAGTTTTTGCAGACATACATCTAAAGCCTTAGTGTCTTAATATTAATATTTATTTAAAGATAGAAAATCCAATTGACGGTTACATAGAACGGGAGATACATTTTTCAAACCATTACAATGTTCTTTAAATAGTTGTATATGTTAAGGAAATATACTGCAAATATACTGTACAAGATGATATCCAATTATAATACTAGCTGTACCCGGCGTAACATACGCCAATCTAGTAGATCTGAAAGGTTATTAATTAAACATTACTCTTTGTTTTAACCCATCCCTGCAATCCTTCGCTGTCTCTTGTCTGCTCTTCCCCACCTTAGGCCTGGGACATAGTGCCTCTCAAACGTGCTGAGGCTCAGGGAAAGCGGTGCTTTCCCTGGCCTTACACAGCGCGCCATCAGGGGGCGGGACGGGGGCGGGCCAGTGACGTCACGGAGCTGGTTCGCCCTCATTGGGCGAACCGCTCACGTGACCGGCCCTGCGCTCCGGCAAGTGGGGAAATTTTAAAACGCCGTCAAACACACGCTTCCCCAAGCGTGCTGACGCGTGCGCGAGCCCCTGCTAAAGCCGCTCTCATTGCGGCTGCAGGGGCTCAGTGCCGAGCAGCAGCACGGCTCAGCACGGGTCAGTGCATAAGCGCTGACCATGTCCCAGGCCTTACTCTCTCCTCCTGCATACCCTACTTCTCTTTGCACTCTCTGCTCCCTTCTCTTTGCACTCTCTGCTCCCTTCTCTTTGCACTCTCTGCTCCCTTCTCTTTGCACTCTCTGCTTTACTGTGTCTGCTCCTCTCTGTGCACACTACACTCCCTCTTCTCCTACTCGTCTCATCTGTCTCCTCCTGTCCTTGCTCTGTCTCTGTTTCCTCCTCCTACTGACCTTGCTGTCTCTCCCCCCCCCTCTTTGCACTCCCTCCTGCCCCATGTGCACACTGATCTCCATTCCCCCTCCTCTTGATCCTTGTCTCCTCCTCTCCTTGATGTCTCTTCTCCCCTCCCCCCTCCATCATGGGTGAGTTCAGACATCCTTAGAATTTTATATACAGTATGTACATTATCAACAAATATTTTTTCATCAGTTGTGCGTGTAATTTTTTTTTTAGCTTTAGTTGACAAATAAACCCTGACAAAGCAACATTAGTGTGCAACGCATGGGGATTCGTCGAGCCTTTTGTGATGTCACTCCTGGTTGGTGGGCAAAGCCTTGTGGACCGAGTACAGCTGCAGCAGTGTCCCTGCATGCCACACACTGCTCAACCTCCTATCCGATACTAACACTTAGCTCTGCCGCCATGAATGTGCTGATATTTTCTGAATTGTATATTCTTTTTCTAATTGTATACATTTTCTATCATACTCTCCTCTGTGCACCTGTCTCCGTGTGGAGTGGATCACTTGACTTGAGATGGGCAGCAACAGGAAGTACAGCAATTTCTGACATACCGTAGGATTGAGTTGACTGAGAGCACACTTGCACAGAGGGATTTCTTTGTTTGGTTGCCAAATAATTGAATAACAATTAAATATTCATATCACCCTTTCCCGGAGACTTTCATACAATGGATATCAAGTTGAAGGAATACTGCCGACGAGATGTAATGCTTGAAGGTCAGTGTAAGAAGAACAGTAGGCCCCACTGTACATATGCTTTATTTTAGGACATTTTAATAGCTTTAATTAGTTGGCCAGTTTTTCAAATTGCTAGTTTTTGTGATGAATTAAGTTCTGATTGTTAACTTCTGAAAATCTCTTGAATAAAAACCCTTCTCTTTACAAAAAGAAACTGCAGTGATAACAAGAAGACAGCTGCAGATTTGATGGAAAATTGCTGTATTGTTTACTTGGGATGTTGGATTGTTTTTCGAGTTAGGAGCTACTTAGAATTACACAAAGGTTCAATATAGTTTTGGATGAAATGATGAGTAATCCCAAGAGAAAGAAAGAAAAGTATTTTTTTTTTTAGTTTGCAAAAAAATGTGGAGATGAGCCTCAACAATGGAATCCTTTTTCTTATAGAGTGCTGTGGTTATGGAGTGATGAATAGAGAATTTTCATAACGCCTACCCTGCCCCATAGATAATCTAATGTATGGTACCAACCTGACACATAGGGTAACCTACCTATGTGACTCACCCATGTGCTCCAGCTGCTTACACTGGGATTTGAACAAAGTTCACCCACTTTATTAGTACTTTTATTATCATTTGGGGTTACTGATTTTCAAGAATGGATTTGTAGAATTTCCTACATCTTTTTTTCAAATGTCCTATACTATAAATATGGCTCGTATGCTAGTTCGTGTTGCTAGATGTAAGTTTTCAAGGACCCCTTGTGCACCATTCAGACACAGGTCGAAAAAAGAGGCCAAATTAACACACATATCTTGTGTCTAAACATCAATTAATAAATGCTTAATTTTTTATTTATTTTATTTTAAATCAAACTTTTTTTTTTTTATCTGTAAGCTTACAAATGTGCCCTGTCTTTACAAGCTACAGGGTATTATTCGATTTACACTGTAGTTGGATATGCTGGGCAGGCCATATATGAGATTTGGCCCTGTTGTAAGCAATCATGTTCACATACTGTATAACAGCAATCTTCTCTGGGGCCTGGTATTAAACTGCTATTTTCTGTAGTTTATTGGAACATTTTTAGACTTTCCTTTGGGAAAAAAAAGACTCTAACGGTGCTCCTCACCTTTTACATTCTTGCTTAAAGGATCAATTCATGCGCTTTAAAAAAAACAACTTTTAACATATGATTGAAGCATGAGTCTCGGACCTGAACCCCATTAATTTCAGCTTCGGGGACCCCTTGCTTCAAGAGATACTTACCTCCAAAGGCGGTGATTTATCTCAGCAAACGTTAAAGCTTCAATAGGAAGCCGAACCTGATGATGTCACTCGGATTGCCAGGGGGCGTCTCCAAAAATACTGGACACAGTGATGAAAGGTGCAACGCGCTCAAGACACACACACACCCCTCTCGCCTCTCTCCATTCCATGCAGTTTCCTCCTCCTTGTCCACACCCCCAGGATCCCAACACCTCCCCTTGAGGAAGTATGAGGAGCTCTGTTTTTGCCATGTTTAATTTAAGCCGGCGGAGGGCCATCCAGGAGGATATTGTCGACAGACATTCAGAAACTTTAATCTGTACAGCAGGTGTAAGGTCAGGGGTAGAAAAGTAAATTTGTGTGTCGTCAGCATAGGGGTGATATTTTAACCCAAGAGATGTGATTAGGTCACCTAGAGAGAATGTGTACAAAGAAAAGAGAAGGGGTCCCAGGACAGAGCCCTGTGGTACCCCCACAGAGAGATCGATAGAGGAGGAGGTGTTTGCAAAAGAGACACTGAAAGTACGATGGGAGAGGTAAGAGGAGATCCAGGATAGAGCTTTGTTACGAATGCCAAGAGTATGTAGAATGTGAAGGAGAAGAGGGTGGTCCACGGTGTCAAATGCTGCAGAGAGGTCGAGTAATATGAGCAGCATGGCATAATATGGCAGCATGGAGGTCATTAGTTATTTTAGTGAGGGCTGTTTCAGTCGAGTGAGCAGTGCGGAAGTCAGATTGTAGAGGGTCTAAGAGAGAATAGGTGTTGAGAAAATGGAGCAAGCGAGAGAATACAAGACGTTCAAGGAGTTTAGAGGCAAAAGGCAGGAGGGAGACAGGTCGATAGTTAGAAAGATAGGTAGGGTCAAGCTTGCAGTTTTTGAGTAATGGTATAACTGTTGCTTGTTTGAAGGAAGAGGGAAAGGTCCCAGAGTAGAGGGAGCAGGAGCCCCACGCCTCCACCCCTGCCATCAGGGCGCGGAGTGTGTGAGAAAGAAATGCAACCATAAGAGAGGGCAGCTTCCGGAGCAGAGTCAGATTGAGTGAGCCAAGTTTCAGTAATAGCAAAGAGAAGCAGGGAGTGAGAGAGAAAGAAGGCATGCACATAGAGGAACTTGTTAGAAAGTGAGCACGCATTCCAAAGGGCACAGGAGAAAGGGGATGGATATGAGGTTAGAGGGGTTAACACTCGAAGGAGTAGAAGTTGTATATGGAAGGCGAGGACGGGAGCATACAGAAATAAGGCAGGGACCAGGATTGGGAGAGATATCCCTGGAAGCAAGGAGGAGAAGCATGGATAGAAAGAGAATGTGTGAGGATGATTTGGAGGTGTGCATTTTAGTGCAGGGGGTATAGCTGTGTGGTGTTAGAGGGTGTTAAAGGGTAAGAAATTCATGTGAACTGAGAAATGGTGAAGGAATGAGAGATGGAGATATATGAATAGAGTTAGAGACATTATGTGGCTGGTAGATAGAAATGCGTATTTTGAAAATTAGTGAGGTCAAAGCAGATAAAAACAGTAGTGGCAGCAGTAGCGTCTTGCTGAGATGTGCAGTCTGGGATACATAATTTCCTCCTTTCCAGCGCAGGTCAAAATCCAGGATTCGGGGCCAGTAGGTGATGTCCACTTGTTTCACTCCTGTTCAACTCCCTGTTCAACTCCACGCTGTATTATACTTAAAACATGCTACTTTAAATGTATGCTGCTTGCCCCTGCATTTGACGCCGTCATACAAGGTGAGGGGGGCGCGAAAGCGAGGGAGCAAGCAGGGGAGCACAGCTTTAAAAGTTAGCACTCCCCTGCTGTATGACACGGTTTCCATCCCACAACCAACTGCTCGGCGGCACCACGCAAAACAAATAATACCATAAAATGGTACATGTAAACACGAATGTTCACATAACTAAGTTTTGTGATTAAAACAAAACAATGGTGTAATATTTGCTAGGTTAGGCCAGCTCCTTTGTTAGTTATTTGGGAAAATGTAGGATGTGTCAGGTTGAGGAGAGACATTTGAGACTGTTCAAAAGAAAATACAAAGCTATTGGCACCTTTACTGTACTTCAAACAGGTTATGGGACAGTGGAGAAAAGATAGTGGTAGATTATAATATACAGCCAGGTCAAATTTCTCTTAATCTAAACTACTGGAAGCTACAGAAACTAGAAAATAATTTAGAAAACTGAATTATCAGTAGTGTTGCAAATAAAAATATCACTTGTGAGCACATTCACATGTCTCAGACAGGTCTGCAACTCTGCCTTTCACCATTATCTCCTAGTATACAGTGCTTCCACTGCAGCAAGGGATTCTGGGAAATGACATGCAACTGAGTACACCGTGTCACATTTTGTTCAATTCCATTTGTAAACTCTGTATTTAGAATTTTCAAAATGGATAAAGAATAAAAAACAGACAAGTCGACATAGTGGTTGGTAAAAAGAAAAAAAAGCAATCAATAAAACATAAAGATGTTGGTGAAAAAGAAAATGGGGGAGGGCAAAAAACCCATCCAGGATTACAGAGGCGACAATGACGATTATGGATTAACACACCCAGGGGGGATAGGAGCAATTCTGAAACCGAAACAATGTTCCCAAAATATCTCATGGGACTTCCCCAGCAGACTACTTAGCTTTTCTATAACACAAGCCTCCCATATTTTAGAACTAATCAGGGCAATAGATGCTGGTACAAGTTCTTGCCATAATACTTTGTGTAGCAAGAAGGAATACTTTGTAACCAAAGAATCTATAGTCTTTTTAAATTCAGGGCTAGGTTTATGTAATAAACTAACAAAGGGGTCCGAAGGAAGTTGAACATCAGTCAAATATAAAATGATATACACTCTCTTCCATAGGGGTTTAATCATAGGGCTGACCCACCTCTTGAACTACAATCTCTCCAGGAAATAGGGGAGAAGGAAGATTTCATTTTATCGAGACAAACCGTATTGTAGAGCCACGTATAAAGCGTTTTCAGTCCGCACTCCTTCAGATAACAGTAGAGATGAGCCAATCCTCACAAATCCGTTTCCCGGATTTTCTCGCATCTTCCCCCCCCTCCCCGTCAAAATCGGTTTTAATCTGTGCGGATTCATCAAAATCCACCATTGGATACAATCCGTTCCCGGATTTGCAGAATCCAATTGGCGGATTCAGCAATCCGTCCACAGGTTGCGGAATCTACGGAGTATAATAATAAAAAAATCTGCAAAACGTGAATCACCCTTATTGAGAATGATCTGCGGATTGACACGCAGACCAAAGGAACCAGCGGATCCAAATTTGCCTATGTCTAGATAACAGGCCATTTTAATGTTAATAATCATTTGGAGAATCACCTTACTTACGCTTGGCTCTGTACATGAACATATTTGAACACATTATATATTTCAAAAACATTGGACCTGTATTTAAAGATCACTCTGTAGTAGTGATACAAAGCACAAACTTCAGGAGAGAGCTATCTGGAGTGATTTTTTTTTAGAAACTTTGGGAACCACTATTCGTCCCCAGGTTGATGTTTTGGTAAACATGTAAATGCCTTTTATAGTTGCAGCGAGTTCAAAAGTCATGTATTGACGCTTCTGGGTAAAGGATCAGTGTATGAATACTGCAATAATTATTTCTCAAACAAGGACGTTCTCGGTAACACAATGGCATTCTTAGAGACTACAGGGAGAATAACTACTGGATAATACAACATAAATAATTTTATAATATAGTTTTGAGGGCTTGGCGAAGCGAGTGGTAAACCGAGGGGCAGAAAAATGTTATCAATAAAAAGGTGTAATTCCAGTTACATTATTATTATTATTATTTTTTTTTACATATTGTAATAAAGGAGATTATCTCTACATTCCAAAAAATAATGACGCTTACTTTTGTAAACATTAGAGTTTAAATAATCAATTAATTTTCCAAATGAAATAGCATAGACACTGAATGAATTCCGTTGCTGCTCATCGTAATTTCAGAAGCAGTGAAGTTCTTGGTTGTCATTTCCTTGTATCCAAGGTCACCCCAGCTTTGGAAGCCCACTACAGAAAAGGAAAGTTTGATCTAGCAGATCACCTGAGTGCGCCTGGGTCATCCCCTTAATCATAGTCAGGAAATCAAAATGTTTGAGCAACTGGAATTAGACATTTAACTTAGAGGCAATCCGTGGCGTGTCTTAAAATATATATATTTTTTTTTAATAATACAAGATTGCAGCAGGAGGTCTCCAAAGGTGATTCATTTTTTAATTCAACATTAATTTCAGCTCTGTGGACCCCCTGCTTCCGGAGATTCTTACCTCTTTAGTGGGTGCCAGTAGTCACTTCAGGGTTCACAATATGGCTGCTTTTCAATGCTCCTGCACGCCAATCGGAAGCCATGAAGTAACCCAGTGGTGCTTACTATTGGTCCATGTGACTTTAAACTGCAGAGTGAAACCGGCAACCCCTTTTGGAAGCAATTATCTCTGGAAGCAGGGGGTCCCTCGAGCTGAAATGAATTGGGTTCAGTTCCGGAGACCCCCTGCTTCAATCCTGTATTGGGAAAAAAAGAAAAACCGGCGGGGATTGCTCCTGTAAAGTACAAGGGACTTCATTTTCTCAATATAGTTAGTGAAAATAGTATTATTAGTTGCCAAACCCTCCATAACGCTGTTTTTGTTTTTTTCTGGTGTTAACAAAAGCCTGCTTTCTCAGTTCCTACATTTCTACTCGAGTTCAGCTTTGCAGCCTCACTCGATTTTTGTATTTTTTTTTTTTGTACACAATTTGCCTGCTTGTCAATTGCACTTTCGGTTACAAAAGAAGATTATTGACCTTTTTGCATTTGATAGGGGTGAACCAATTTCTGCAGACTTGTGCAAGATGTTAATGCTGAGTATGGTAGTTTACCGAGCCAACGAGGGACATTTCTTTTTCTCTCCTCTGTCTTGCGAGCCACACATCCTTTTTACTCCAGTTACAAGGAATGGACAGGAATTCCTGTTTAATTTGGTCTATTAAATTGATTGCAGGTGATAAAAGCTTGCCTAAGAGGTCACCTTGCGTATTTATCATCAACACTAATTGTGCTACTGTATCCGTGGAGCAGCAATGCTAGACATTGGCGTTTGAAAGAACACCGAATGTTAAATCTTATTTCTCTGCGACTTGTAACCGGCGGGGCCGGGAGTTTGTCCACATTTAATAAGAACAACATATACACATTACAAAATAAACCAGAGAGAATATTCCAGTCGCAGAGGAGCCTATTTGCTAAGCAGTGCAAAGTATACAGGGATACACCAAATAAGTAAACATGGGAAGGATGATGATCCAGGGAGTCATCTGATTGCTAATAATCGGAGTCTGAATTCATTTCCCCCCTTATTGTTGGATGATTTTTCACTGGGGTTTTTGTTTGCCTTCCTCTGGATCAAAATACTGTGATTTACAAATATAGGATACAGTCTCTGTCATCTATTTAACATAGGTTGGACTTGACGGAGAATGAAGTACTTAAACGTCAAATAAATTGTTACAGACATATGTTTTTTTTTTTTTAGATGTGTCGGATATAATTCACACTCGGCTGTCATAGAATAATGCTGCTAATGGAAACAGAAGATTGTGCCGTTATCTTGCTGGCAGATCTCCCTCTATAAACATCATATAATATGTGACAAATAGCAGCAGGGAAGGCGGAGCACTGCTGCCCAATCAGCGATAACTGAACGCAAGGCAGGGAAAACTAATGTATTGAACCAATGGACAATCGCAGGCCCCAGCGAGAACTCTGGTGCGTTCCATACCACGCAGGGTGCTTTGTCAAAGAGAATATAATAGTCATATAATATATGGAATATAGGGATTTTAAAGGTACTGTTATAAATATATATTTTTCACAAATTGCCCTTAATTGTCCATATTACACTGTCCACATACCTTAGTGGGATGTCCTAAAGTAGCTTCTCATTTTGTATGAATTGAATATGAATATAAAAATAATGTGCAAACATACAGTATGCGCCGTTGACCACGATTATGAATTTTCTGGAAGTGCCTTATCACACAGTTCTGACCATAGCAGCATGTTTTCTTTTATTCTGTGTTATTTGCTGTTATGCTATCTAGAATAGACGTTTAATGCCTTCGTCTAAAAAAAAAAAAAATATTACCAAAGCTGTATCCACATTTTTATTTTTTTTTATCAAAAAAGAGGCAAATAGACGTTACTTGTCTGAGTGCTTTCACTTGATTGCAAATTACATGTACAGTATGATGCCAATAGACACTGCACATTTCAATAGTTACCCAATGACCTGCTTTCACAGCCTTGCTTATAGAACATCCAAGAAAACCATAGAAACCCCAAGATCACTGCTAACCATTGAGGTGGTGGCTATGCACTGTAGATACGGGCAGGTTGTGACACCTAGTTGAGCATTATGACATTTGTGCATACATGTTGTGGCCAACTCCAGTCCTCAAGAGTCACCGACAGGTCAGTTTTTTTTTATATCCCAACTTCAGCACATGTGGCTCAATCAGTCCCTGCTTCAGCACAGGTGGCTCAATCAGAGGCTCAGTCTTTGACTGAGCCACTGATTGAGCCACCTGTGCTGAAGCAGGGATATCTGGAAAACCTGGCCTGTTGGTAACGCTTCAGGACTGGAATTGATCACCCCTGCTGTAGTCCATGATCTTGCAGCAACACCACCATTTATTCTGTCTAAGAAGAGACTGTTATGGTTTCCTCTGCCGCTCACAAACAAGGTGAAGCAGATAGTATGACGGTTTCAGTTTTCCGATGACCCCCGCATTTTTGCAGAAACATAAAGCATCTTTTGGCGGCTCAGCATATTCATAGCACCATAGGCGTCTAACATCACCTTTGATCACAGCAAACGTAGAAACTCCTGGCATTTACACTGCTTGTTGTGTTCTTGCTTTTGTTTTTAAGCTAAATACATTCTTCCTTAACATAATTAATGTCAGGTTCGGGCGGCCAGGAGTTGAATGCTATTGCCAGCATGACAGTGGAGCTGCAGTAATCCAGCTCCAGTTCCTGATTAATGAGGTTAGTACAATCACTTTAATCTCTCCTCTGACATCACTGGTTTATACAACTCTTCTCTCTTTCATTTATTTTATCTACTATTTTATATATATATATTTATATTCCCCCTATTTATTGTATATGATCTTCTATTCATTTCTAATGTCAGTGCATTTTAACGTGTTATGTTAGCATGCTTTTTACCTTATGACGGTAGCCATTTCCAGAACCCTACAAATAACCAATGAATGGTGTTATTTTATTATGCATTGATTGAGGATGTAAAACTTGCACTAACATTTTTGTTTCTAAATCTCGATCACTGGGGTTGGTCATCAAGGGCCACCAACAGGTCAGGTTTTCAGGATATCCCTGCTTCAGCACGGGTGGCTCAGTCATAATGACTGCGCCACTGATTGAGCCACCAGTACTGAAGCCGGGATATCCAGGAAACCTGACCTGTTGCAGGCGCTTGAGGACTAAAGTCGGCCACCCCTGCTCTATCAATACCGTATAACACAGAGGTCTCCAACTCCAGTCCTCAAGGGCCACTAACAGTGCAGGGTTTACGGATACCCCTGCTAGAGCACAGGTGGTTCAGTCAAAATGATTGAGCCACTTGTGCTAATGAGAGGCTATCCTTAAATCCTGCACTGTTAGCGGTCCTTGAGGACTGGAGTTGGGGTCCTGAGTCAGGACTCCTCAACTGGCCAAATGTGGCCGGCAAAGGGTCTGGATGTGGCCCTTGAAATGTCTGCTGCTTCTAATTTTATTGCATTTAGTCAAGCAGCTGCAGTGCAATTTTGGTCACGCTAAAGCTCACCTGCAAAGCAATGTACAAATATGTTGTACAGATGTTCCATATGATTATACTGCAACTATTTTGCATGCATTTCTAAGCATTTAAATGTATTGTAAATGATATTACGATATTCTTGTGGCCCTACTACTCCTAAATTTGATTATGTGACAGGGCTCTGACCCCTGTTTCCTAATCTTACTCCCTTTTTACTCTTACTCGTATCAATAACACTGCATGAAAACCCGTGTCGTAGTAGCCTTTGGGTCTTTTGGGGAGCCGAGTTATTTCAGCTGCTGTTTATATTTTCATTAAAGGGAGCTCTAGTGAGTGCCTTGGCCGATGACACTTTACACCTATGGAACCTGCGACAGAAGAGACCTGCCATATTGCATTCCCTGAAGTTCAGCAGAGAAAGGTAGGACAACTGATTTGACATGTTGAACAGGGAAAAATGTAGCTCGGCTGCATAGTTTTAGGCGATGTATCACGTTTCCCACACAATAAATGGCGGTAGAACTGCGTTAATTCATTTTTAATTTTTTTTAATTCTGCAAAAGTTATGCCATTTCCGTAACCCTAAGTCCAGCCCAACAACTAATCAAGCCCAAGTTATGCAAAAGTTTACGGACATTTGGAAACACACAAATCCTTTATTTATTCTTACGCCCCGGTCTGGCATTGCTATAAACGTGTTACTGCTCGCCGTGGCACATAATAACTGGTGCTACATCTGTATTGGGTTGTTAGTGCTACTTGATCCCCACGATCTGCATTGTGATCAGGGATCAGGGCCGTCGACTGTGTGGGAAAGCTGGGCCAGCTGTCCCGAGTCTAGAGGAGGAGGGCCTAGCCGGCCAGCCCCGGAAGTCATCAGCCAGCCTCCTCCGCTGCACTCAATCTCATTCACACAATGGGCACCAATCGGCTCTGGGCAACCCCTGCTAGGCTACCACCTTCTCGACAACATGGGTGCCGGGTCAGGTTTTCAGTACGGTACCCTGGAAAACCTGTCGGCGGGCTCGTTGCAGATAAAGCTGTGTTTACCATGATTCATTTTAAAGCAGTATTTTATACAGCATTTGGGTGCACCTCCTCTCAGGCCATATACATAGATATGAAATGACGTAAATCAGTGAGAATTTACATTGCAGTGGTGTATGACCAGGTTTATTAAGTTATATTTGCCTTAAGGGGAATAAGTTTCATGATGTTTTTCACGTACAGACATATTCGGGACCATTATATATGGAAGTCTCTCTGCTGTTTTATGCAGTAAGTTATACACTGTATTGGAATGCATCTGGCACATATTTGGGTGTTGCCAGATATGTTCTCTGTAATTTTGCTCTGTGTTGAAAATCCTGTTTTATTCGGTGGCCTCTGTCTGCTAGTCTTGGAGCCTTCTTAACCTACTATTGGAAGTCTCCCAACTGTAATGCTTATTTTTGATTGATCACCTCCATATTTCCCTCCCAGGTCTGACTTTGTCAAAGGGTCATTGTGGTATTGTGAAATCATTTTCGATTCCACCTCTAGAGCACCAAAAACGTAGCATTTTGTCTGGGAAACCTAAAGAAAAAACAAATTCTGCCTTGCAAGCGAATCCGATACAGGAAGTATATAACCTACAGTATATTCATATTTACAGATGCATTCTAATGTAACTCCTAAATCACCAGGAAGTTACAGTGGCCAAAGCAAATTTGGGGTTACAAGAAAGGGGAACAAAAACAAAAGACAGCAGGCCATTTTTATAGTGATCAGATTATCAGTTATCTGGAATAGTACAAGAGATACTAGAGACGTTGTGTAACTATCACATTTTGTTGTCAGGTTCTGATACCAGATCAATAAGGCAATAATATTTGTTTCTTGTATAGCACTGACAGTACATGCAGTGCGGTACATTGGAATTTTCCAGGCCCCTTGGAGTTTACAATCTATGTTCTTGGTGCCTGAGGCACAGGGAGATAAAGTGACTTGGCCAAAGTCACAAGAAGCTGACACTGGGATTTGAGCCAGGTTCCCCTGCTTTAAACTCTTTTAATCAGAACCCCACTATACAAAGATATATAATGTTCTTTTCCAAAACATTTTAAATGCATTTATGACTTTCAAAAAAAAAGTATGTGAATGAAACATGGCAAAGTGACGCCTCATGCCATGGCATGGAAGTTGCAGAGGCCTCACACGATCTGCATCCGCCCGCCCCCCTATGGAAGATCTTGCGCGCCCCCCAGTTTGCGCACCATTGTGTTAAATGGTAAGAGAGGTACATTATTCTTGGTGAATTCAGTAATGCCCATGTTTACATAATTCTCAGGAGTTTAAACGCAACTATGTTTGAATTTCATTCCAAATCCATTCTAGTTTTCGGTTTTCTCAAACCCGCACAAACCCTCCCACCTCGATCTTTGCCTAACATTTTCCACGTCTGCGGCAAAGTAGAGGTCTCGCTTGTGCTAAACTAGGGGAAGCAGCAGCCAGAACGACTGGTAATGAATTTAAGAGTCTGACACTGCCAGCATCATAAATCAAGTGAAATATGACTGACTTCTATGAAGAAAACACTGAATAGCTCATTTTATTTTTTACTGCACTTTCCAGTACATGGATCCCGTTGTGTTCATAGACACCCTAGAACTCTTGACATGTTTATAAATGTTAATATCTGCCTTTTGACACTCTCTCTTTACCGATTTTGATAAAGGAGATCATCCAATTTTTCTTCATCATAAGGGAGCCATGCTTTTTTTTTTTAAGCATCAAAAAAGTCTACGGTCGTTTTCTGATTAAGAATACTATCCTAACCCCTCAAAAAAGAAATGATATATGTGTGTAAATGTATGTTTGCATGTGTGCACAGATGTACCGTAGCAGGCTTTATGGTTGCACCAACACTGCCAATGAATCCTATAAAAACTCTATGATATTCTGCGTTCTAACGTAATGGTTCTATTATGTGGAGGAACAATGTCAGTGCTACATCTGTGTGTGCACATACGTGTGTGTGTGTATATGTATGTGTATATATATGTGCAGAATAAATGAGTTCTTCAGTATTAGGTGATACCTTTTTTATTGGACTAACAATTTATGTCATAGGACAAGCTTTCGAGAGTTATCCTCTCTTCTTCAGGTCAAGCAATACTGATATACAAAGGATTCAATGGCTAAAACAGTGTGGAGAGAGGAAAAAAAAAACAACAGATATTTACTGTAGATAAGGTAGGGTGTTAAGTGTTTGAAGCCAGGGGACAGTGTCAAAGAAAGGTGGGGAGGGGAAGGGATGCTGGGGGGAGGGGAAGGGATGCTGGGGGGGGAGAGAGAAAGTGTGGATAAGAATTGAGGGAAGCAGGATAATATCAAGCAATTTTGATAGGGTGTGAGAAAACCCATGTCCGCATTAAGTCCTTTGGTTTTGGTGTCAAAGAGTCTTATCATTCTGAGTTCAAATGTTTTCCGTTCTTGGGTGCTTTGTGTATAAAAAAAGAACAACCAATGGATCAGAGTATGCAAAGTGTGGTAGTAGCCCGGAAATGGGAGTGATACTGTATATGCACTGGAACAGGGTATATATATATATATATATATATATATATATATATATATATATATCTCCATATACCCTGTTCCAGTGCATATACAGTATCACTCCCATTTCCGGGCTACTACCACACTTTGCATACTCTGATCTATTGGTTGTTCTTTTTTTAGTGATCTGCGCGTCCACCTCTCTCTCACTTTTATATATATATATATATATATATATATATATATATATATATACCTATCCTAATTAAATGTAAGAAAGAAAAAAGGCGCAATCCTGTATAGCAATAAAAAACAGGAACATTTATTAATTAAGCAAGGAAGGCTAGGTGACTGAACAGATTAAAACAAACATAATGATGCCAATAGACACAATAAACACCATATATGACAATAAAATACAAGAGTACTCTTGAAAATAAAAAAGAAGGGAAATGTGACCAAAAAATGTCCAATAACTGCTATTCGCCCTCACAATTGAACCGCTAGCGGCTAAAATAAGAGAAGAAAAAAGCATTAAGGGGATTCGAATTGCCGAAAAAGAATCCTCGCTTAATTAATAAATTTTCCTGTTTTTTAGTGCTATACAGGATTGAGCCTTTTTCCTTTCTTTTTTATATATATATATATATATATATATATATATATTTATTTATTTATTTTATATATATATTTATATTGCGTGTGGAACTGCACCTTTGAGATTCTGTAATATTTGTAGTAAGTCTGCCAGTAATTAAGGCTTTTAACCTCTCGATCGATCCAGCCAAGTTGCGACATGTTTGTTGCTCCTTTATTTAAAGGAAAATATACCGTAATGTGAGGCATTATCAGTATTCCTTCGCCCTGCATGCACAATGATCCCTCCACCATTCATCTTTGTCAGTTGCTCACAAAGTATTGTTCTTCAGGTTAACCACCACGCAGAATAATTTGCTGCAAATGCACGTTGGCAGAATCGTTTACATATTTCTCGTATCCGTTCCAGTTTTCGCTATTCAAGGTTCTTTTTCTTTTCTTATTCAATGGAAGATCTGCTATTTATAAGCTACATGTTATATTTCCAATTTGCATGATAGTGAGCCGTGGGATGGTGGCTTTCATCTTAAACTTGTTTGTGAGCAAAGAGCTTTATGATTTGTATTCGCTTCTCTTCCCCCCCGCGTTCCCGGTAATAGCGTTGCTTGGCAGCAGCGTCTCCGTGCTCATCATTCAAGTGGTAGGCCCATTTACAGTATACATGTATTCTGTAGTACTTATTGCTGCTTAGACTTTGGAGCAGGAAAGCCATTGTTCATCTCTGCCTGAGGCACATGCACTGGACAGAATGGGTGAAGATATCCTATCCCATTAGAGCCATTAGGGCTTGAGCACAGGTCAGGTCTGTGACTGAGCCACTGATTGAGCCACCTGTGCCAAAGCAGGGATATCCTGAAAACTTAACCTTTTGGTAGACCTTGAGGACTGGAGTTGCCTAACCCACTGCATTAGAGGGACATACACTTTCACCCAAGGGGCAGCATTATTTTAATCCATGAAAATGCTGATTTTTATAGGTTTTTGTTATAGCGGCAGGGAAAGCTGTAATACACTACTCGCTAGTCATTTGCAGAGATGTCCATTTCTTCATACCACCACATCATCGTGGAAGCAGCATGTGGATCCTGTCCGTTATTTCTGCATGCACGCACCATGCTACCCAGTGTTAATATATTTGTATGACGAACTTACTGGGTTTGGACTATTGGTATATATATATATGTGTGTGTGTGTGTGTCTGTGTGTGTGTATGTATATATAGGTATATATATATATATATATATATATATATATATATATATATATATATATACACACACAGTGGTCGCCAAATCAACAAAAAATCTACTCGCCGAACAAAAAAATCTACTCGTCACCTAGTACCACACGTGTGCTGCTTGGGCCAATAGGAGCTCGCCACAATGTTAAATCTACTCGCCCGGGGCGTGCAAATGTATAGGTTTGTCGAACACTGTATATATATATATATATATATATATATATATATATATATATATATATATATATATATATATATATATATATATGTATGTGTGTATATATATATATATGTATGTGTGTATATATATATATATATATATAGACAAAAAACAAACAAAAGCACAAGCTCCATAGCACGTAACTGTTTAAAAATAAAGGTACATTTAAAACTCTTCGGGTAACTTGCTAGTAGTACTCCAGCAGTTTTCACCCAGTCATGCAAACAGAGACAAGAACAGGATAGTGTAGGAGGTTCAAAATATATTGATGCACGAGTAAAATACTTAATAATGCGCGCTCACATGTAAACCTTCAAACAGGGCAATGTACGGAAAAGGCTGGGTTCACTCTCTGGTGGTGATGAATGCTGGACACACCACGTCAGTAGCAGCCTTCACAACGGGAGCTGTTGCGCACACAGACCTCATCTCGCTAGGGTCTTTCTGCTGCTTACTTCCGCGTGTCAGCTATGCGTTCCAGCTGATGTCCCAACGTGATGACGTCACACCTCCAGGTCGCAGGTTGTGAAGGTGCTACTGACGTGGTGTGTCCAGCATTCATCACCACCAGAGAGTGAACCCAGCCTTTTCCATACATTGCCCTGTTTGAAGGTTTACATGTGAGCGCGCATTATTAAGTATTTTACTTGTGCATCAATACGTTTTGAACCTCCTACACTATCCTGTTCTTGTCTCTGTTTGCATGACTGGGTGGAAACTGCTGGAGTACTACTAGCAAGTTACCCGAAAAGTGTATTACACCAATTGCATCTAAGACACCACCCCCTAGTTTGGGGCTCAAGGCTTGTATACTATTGCTACCTTGTGAGTGTGTTTTTTTGGAGAGTGTATTCCACCCCCCCTATCCCTGTGTACAGACAGGATTGCACTATATTGTGTTCTCTTTTTTATGTACTTACCGATGGCGTGTGCTCCCTCAGTTTTCTATCAACACTGTATGTAAGAACCAAGAAGAGAGGTTCACCTAAGGTTGAGACGCTGCCATCGGGCTGTGACTATTAATTTATTTATTCATTCATCCCATCCGCACTTCATCCCTTTCTCTAGCTACTGTAAGTTGCCACACTCCTTTTCACCTAAGCGCCGGGTGTTGTTTTTTGCTTTATACATATACAATGTGTGACAAAGTACAGAGGGCCTGGCTTGTGCTTAACCAGGAGAAGCACATCTGATGAATGGAGAATAACTATTATAAATGGAACCGGCACACACTGCTGAAGTTTTGAATATTTTGAATGTTTATCCTGCAGTGACTGAAATGGCCTGAAAACCACTCGCCGTGACATCACCCGTTGTGAATAATATTAACTAATGTCATAAAATACTAATGGAAAAGTAAACGCATTGTGACACCATCACTTAAGGGAAAAGAGCAGGACAAGCTAGAAATATATATACAGTATATACAGTGCTTGACAAATCACCCCAAAAATCTACTTGCCGAACCAAAACATCTACTCACCACCCAGCCCCGCCTTTTACAAAAAAAAAAAGAAATTGAATAAATTCCTAGTAAGAACTAATAACATTCGTTTTTGACATAGCCGTTTATTTATTGTATTACATTTATACTTTACTACAATTAGTCCTTGTTACATAGTTACGTACGTACGTGCGTGTGTTTGTGAAAATGTGATGACCTAATCTAAAAAGCCAGGTATGAATGACTAGTTTCCTGAACCCCATAGCCAGTGCGAGGATGCCCCCGCTTCACAGTTTCTAAAGCGGCAATCCCGCCTGGGATCTTACCTGATCCGCAGTCCCTCAATGTCCAGGTACCCTCATTCCCGCAATGTTATACATTGGAGGGGATGTGTTCCCTACCTGTCTTTTGGGTTAGGGGGGATTCCAATGTCTCCCGTGTGAAGCT
The DNA here is from genome assembly GCF_040206685.1 of Ascaphus truei. Classification (NCBI taxonomy): domain Eukaryota; kingdom Metazoa; phylum Chordata; class Amphibia; order Anura; family Ascaphidae; genus Ascaphus; species Ascaphus truei. Next base: position 121,947,204 of record NC_134486.1, on the reverse strand, counting down.
TGAGAGATCTGGAAGTAAGCAGTATAGGTTATTTCGATGTAGGTATAGGGCAGTTAAGATATATAGGGTAAATAAGATATCCAGTGTAATAGAGACACAGAGAGGGTGAGACAGACAGAGAGAGAGGGTGAGACACAGGAAAGAGAGAGAGGGTGAGACACAGGGAAAGAGAGAGAGGGTGAGACGGAGAGAGAGGGTGAGACGGAGAGAGAGGGTGAGACAGAGAAGGAGAGAGAGGGTGAGACAGAGAAGGAGAGAGAGGGTGAGACAGAGAAGGAGAGAGAGGGTGAGACAGAGAAGGAGAGAGAGGGTGAGACAGAGAAGGAGAGAGAGGGTGAGACAGAGAAGGAGAGAGAGGGTGAGACAGAGAAGGAGAGAGAGGGTGAGACAGAGAAGGAGAGAGAGGGTGAGACAGAGAAGGAGAGAGAGGGTGAGACAGAGGAGAGAGAGGGTGAGACAGAGAAGGAGAGAGAGGGTGAGACAGAGAAGGAGAGAGAGGGTGAGACAGAGAAGGAGAGAGAGGGTGAGACAGAGAAGGAGAGAGAGGGTGAGACAGAGAAGGAGAGAGAGGGTGAGACAGAGAAGGAGAGAGAGGGTGAGACAGAGAAGGAGAGAGAGGGTGAGACAGAGAAGGAGAGAGAGGGTGAGACAGAGAAGGAGAGAGAGGGTGAGACAGAGAAGGAGAGAGAGGGTGAGACAGAGAAGGAGAGAGAGGGTGAGACACAGAGAGAGAGAGGGTGAGACACAGAGAGAGAGAGGGTGAGACAGAGAGAGGATGAGAGAGAGGAGAAGGTGGGTGAGATACTTGAGGCATGGGAGACAAGGGGGGGGCCATCGGCAGCACGGGGCAAGTGTGGGACATCGGTGGTCAAGGAGGGCATTGGGGGGCAAGGGGGACCATCAGCAGCAGGGGAGGCCATCGTTGGCAATGGGAGGCCATCGGCGGCTGGGTGAGGCCATCGGCGGCTGGGGGGGCCGCATGGGACAGGCAGGGGGGGGGCTGCACGGGACATGCAAGAGGGGCCGCACAGGACAAGCAAGTGGGGGGGGGGGGGCACGGGACAGGCAAGGGGGGGCCGCAAACGAATGGCCAATCGGGACAGGCAAGGGGGGGCCGCATGGGACAGGCAAGGGGGGCCGCACGGGACAGGCTAGGGGGGCGCACGGGACAGGCGAGGGGGGGCCGCAAGGGGGGGCTGCACGGAACAGACAAGGGGGGACCGCATTGGGGGCTGCATGGAACAGACAAGGGGGGACCGCATGGGACAGGCGAGGGGGGGCCGCACGGGACAGGCGAGGGGGGGCCGCACGGGACAGGCGAGGGGGGGCTGCACGGGACAGGCGAGGGGGGGCCGCACGGGACAGGCGAGGGGGGCCGCACGGGACAGGCGAGGGGGGGCCGCACGGGACAGGCGAGGGGGGGCCGCACGGGACAGGCGAGGGGGGGCTGCACGGGACAGGCGAGGGGGGGCCGCACGGGACAGGCGAGGGGGGGCCGCACGGGACAGGCGAGGGGGGGCCGCACGGGACAGGCGAGGGGGGGGCCGCACGGGACAGGCGAGGGGGGGCCGCACGGGACATGCGAGGGGGGGCCGCACGGGACAGGCGAGGGGGGGCCGCACGGGACAGGCGAGGGGGGGCCGCACGGGACAGGCGAGAGGGGGGCCGCACGGGACAGACGAGGGGGGGGGGCGCACGGGACAGGCGAGGGGGGGGCCGCACGGGACAGGCGAGGGGGGCCGCACGGGACAGGCGAGGGGGACCGCATAGGAGGCCGCAGAGGACAAGCCGGGGGTGCCGCGGGACGCACTGGTGGCAGACAGGTAATGGAGTAACAGAGTACTTACTTTTCAAGCAGAACCAGAATAAGAAAAGGAAGGGCTGATTCAATGCATGGGCTTATATAGAGCCTGGCTGCGTGCACAAAAATGTTTAAAATCCCGGCAGGGCGCCAAGTTGCATCACACCAATCAGGCAGGGGGATTAAAAAAAAACATATATACAGCTCAACCCCGTTATAACACGATCCGTTACAACGTGAATCCGCTTATAACGCGATGCAAGCATGGCTCCAAATTTTCATATTTATGAATACTTTACAACACAATTATTGGTGTCTTAAATAGTTTATTGTACAATGCATACAATTGTACATTATTCTAACGCGATCCGCTTATAACTTAATGGGATTCTTTGGACCCCAAGCACAGAGTTATAAGGGGGTTGAGCTGTATTTTTTTTTTTTTTCAGCACAGAACCGCATGTGCTGCGTGGCCATGAGGGGGGGGGGGGGGGCGCCAGGGGGCAAAATCCCGTCGCCAGGGGTGACCGGGCAACCGGATTTGTCGAGCGCTGTATATGTATGTGTGTGTGTGTGTGTGTGTGTGTGTATATATATATATATATATATATATATGTATGTATGTATGTATGTATGTATGTATGTATGTATGTATGTATGTATGTATGTATGTATGTTATGTATGTAAAATAGTTTTTTTAATTTTCACTTTAGAAAGACTTCACTACATTACCTTTAGCACAGGCCTTTCACGTGATCTTACTGTGGGTGCTGCACCAAAACCGGTGCAATTGCTTCATTATAACCCTGCGTCATTTTGTTTTGCTCTATTGAAAACTACGGAGTGTTTTGTTTAGTGGTTTTTGTTTAGGTGATATTAAGCACAATATTATAATTAGCTGGAGCTGGTGCAGATTTCCTCTCTTTTTATGTCAAAATATGTCTGCTACGGTTTAGGTTGCGTTAACCTCTGCTCCTAAACGATCTCTTCCAATGTAAGAAGCACGTTTAGCACAATTCGTACAGCTGCCACTGCCGCAAATTGACACAGATTAAAATTTCTCTTCCATTGGTTAAAATGGGTCAGAAGTGAAGAGATACACTGTGCTTATTTTCATGTAATTTCCCAGAATCCTTGGCTGCAGTGGTAGCACTGTACGCTAAGCGATAATGGGGAACAACAGGGTGCGGGACCTGTCTGAGACATGTGAATGTGCTCACATGGGATATTTGTATTTATTGTTTTGGTGCAAATTTGTCCCCTTGATGCCTTTGCCCCCGTGTGTTTAACAGTACTCACCCTTACTTTCCTCATGAAAAAGATGCTCCCATCCTTATTCTTTGTCCTCTGACAAGGAGGGGTCACACAACTATTGATTTACATGCATTATACTTTAACCACAAACAAAGTAATATTGTTTTTCCCCTTAAGGATGATTCAATTTCGTACAAATCTGGTACCATGAGATATATTATTTTGGATTGATGTAGACTGACTTGGGAGCCAGCTTTACATTGTATATTTACATGTTATAGATAATCTTAATTATCTTTCAATTAGCTAAGAGACTAATGATATCAGCTGGTATTTAACAGCAGTGTAGTGCCGTATTTCATTTTTAGGAAATTACGGTTTATGGTAGTGAAGAAATCACTAGCCTAATTAGCACAATATTATTAATCGCTGCTTCAGCCATAGTAATAGGTCTTCTGAGCGTGCACAGCCTGCCTCTCGAGATCTTGGATATCTCCATGTTTTCATTACGCCTGTCAAGCTGTGGTTTCTGTTTTTTCAGTACATGTACAACTTACTCGCTTTATTTTAAAAGCAATAGCCCTCGCTGACTGTTTATCACTTGTTTAATGGGCATCTTCTTGCTCTTTCCAACGCTGTTTTTATTTTTTACATCGGAGGTTCCATACAGGAGCTATAAGCATTTAAAATATTAAGTGTCCAGGCGGTTTAAAATAAAGCTCCCCGTGGTCCAGTGCAGTCTGAATGTTACCATGGCACCCCAGATAAATCATGCCTTTTTCTGGTCGTAAAACTATATAAAGAAAAACAAGCAGAACATGCTCAGAGGGCAAGATACTGACATGAGTTGAACTACGTTTCTCGGTGGAGAATGTTGCTTTAATGTTCAGTAGAGATGAGCAACATTTTTGCCGAGATTCCATTGGCGGCAGATTGGTCATTTCCTTTCAGCTGCAAATCAGTGTAAAAAAAAGGGGGAGGGGAGAGGGGAGCAGAAGGGGGGGGGGGTTAGAGGGGAGGAGGAGGAAGCGGGGGCCAGGGAGAGAGAGGGGCCCTCAGACCTACCTCCACATAACATAGGGAGAGATGTGTGCTCCCAACGGAGCACATCTGATGTACCTGGGAGAAGCAGCGGCTCAGTGAGTAAAGACATTGACTCTGGCACTGAGTTTGAAGCAGGCGAACCTGGTTCAATTCCCGGTGTCGGCTCCTTGTGACCTTGGGCAAGTCACTTTATCTCCCTGTGCCTCAGGCACAAAAAAATAGATTGTAAGCTCCACGGGTGCCCATAGTGGGTGCAACCGCGACGACGCTGCAGAGCAACGGAGCAGTCGTGATCGCTGGTAGTCAAAGGATTTTTACTTCTTTGCCGATCGCCGAGGGACATCAGCGCCACGTGAGCGGTTCACCCAATGAGGATGAACCGCTCGCGGCCACGCCTCAACCACGACCCCCAGTTGCCCTCTCTTGTCTCCTGCACCGTAGTGCAGGAATCGCTATTACAACGGCGACGGCTGACGTCACGCTGTTGCTTTGCCTGCACTATAAGCGTAACCTAAGGCATCCTATGAGGAATGGGGTACTGGTGTCAGCCCAAAAAATTCTGCCGGGTTCAGGTGCCCTCTGCTCCAAAGAGATCTGCGTCCATGGTAAGAAAGAAGATTTTGAAAGATTCTTACCTAAGTCGTTGCTCGCAAATTGACACACATGCAAAAATGTTTTGGAGCTAATTGCGCCATTTGGATACATATACCCCAATGGGCTCTGCTGTAAGATACCTTCCAGCTCTTGTGCCTTGTTAATTATGCGCATGTTCTGCTCCCATTTTATTAAAGGAGCAATCCACGCTAACTAACCCACAGAATTGGAATCGGGGAGTACTTCAGAGCTAAACCGTACTTGAGATACGTACCGATATTACTTCCTGGTAATCCAGGGGATTTTTAATGGCTGTCCAATAGGAAACCAAACCTGATGATGTTGCAGATTTCTATTGGCTGTGATATGGCAGCCATTTAATTTTCCCTGGAGGGAGATTTTAACCCGGTAATTTCCCAGGCCTGGTGGCTGCGGGGGACTCCAGCTAGCGCTGGCCCAGCCAGAGGTCGAGACCAACATCTTCATCCAGCTGCCGGGTCTCTTGTTGCTGCCTGGCCCCAGCTGCTGCTGGCCTATCTCCACCGCTTGGCCTGCCTTTCTCCTCCGGCGGTCCGTGTCGGAAGTATGACCTGACCGGAAGTCGGGCCCAACTTCTGCATCTGCGCACGGGACCAGCACAGATTAGTGTGTGGTGGGGGCGGGTGTGTATGTGTGTTTGTGCAGGTATTGATCACTGGGGGGGATTGAGTAGGGAGTTGAGTGTAAGGCCGCGATATAGTGAGAGCGACGGCGCGCACGTGCTAACAGACCTCTTCTCTATGAGGCTGCCCATGGTGCGCGCGATCAATCCAGAGCGACCGGGCAGCAGTTTTTTGAAAAGACAAGTGATTTTGTCTTTTCGTGCGACGGCCGCATGACGTGAACGGTTCAGCCAATGAGGGCGAACCAGCCTTCTGACGCCTCTGCCACGACTCCCCAATCGCTGGAAGCTAGTTCACCCAATGCTCGGGCGCCGTTGCGTGTGACGCCATGCGCTCCGTCACGCGCGCCCACTATAATCTCTGCCTAAGGAGGGGGAAATTGAGGGAGTGCAAGAGTGTGAGAGGAGGAAGAGAGAGGGGAGAAACAGAAGTGGGAATAGAAATACATGGGAAAAGTGGGGGTGGGGGGTAATAGAGGGGAGTGAGATTGCAAGAGTGTGTGTAAGAGAAATAGGGGTGGGCTCACTAGGCCGCTGACTTGGTGCACTGACACGGGGTTGGGTGGGGGCGCCGACACGAGAGGTGGGGGTGAGGTGGTAGGAACCATAGTCCTGGGCCCCGGGAAAGCTGTTGGCGGCTTTGCTGAAAATAAATGTGTTTGGCTGTAAAAAAAATAAACAAGTGATGTCAATAATCCATTTTTTTTTTGTTGCTTTGATGGAGTTCCAATCAACTGCCCTGCGTACGGCTGTGTAAGTAATCTTTATTTCTGACAAGGACACATATGGAATCTGAATAACTGATTATCTTTTCATGAATCAATACAGAAAGAGCTTGTTAGACTTCCTCCAGTGTAGATTAGAAATAACAATAACGACAGTGTTCAGCCCTCCATGACGCAGGACTTCAATGGGAGTTTTCGCAGTGCGATGAATAACCCCTACTATCTCAACAAAAAATGGGGTGAACCATAGCGTACTTGAAAGTGTATCAACATATAACAAAGAGAAGAGATTAGGACATCCACATGTGGTACACTCAAGGTCAACAGAGATGAATACATAATCTTTTGTTTATTTTCTTTATATTGTATATGTATATGTGTATATATATATATACATATACATATATATATATATATATATATATATATATATATATATATATATATATATATCCAATATCAAAGAATCTGGAGAACTCTCAAATTAAAAAAATACACTTTAATGAAGTAACACAGGCATCAGGGGGTAATCACAGAAAAAATAAGCAACGTTTCGGACCTTACAATCCTTTCTCAAGCTCCCCCACATAATCTGACATACAATGTGAACATTTATAGTGATGTCAATCAGCATTTTTGACGCCAAAGGTTCTCCACCCAGGTTCCTAAGGTGGCTCATATTGGATAAAAACAAAACAAAAAAAAACAAAAAACGCATGCAAACCCAAAACCACACTTGTAACTTAACATTCTAAAATAGAGGAGGAACACACAATGCTCAGCCATAGGTGCAATAAATGTGTGTGAGGGGCAAACAGGACATCTAAACGGTGTGACATGAGTTGGATAGCTAAAGGAACAACAGGACTTTATCTATTAAGCCCATGCACATGCGCACTACCATAGGGTTGGATCGGAACAAGTACCTGCTATTCAACTTCTATTTACCCCAAAAGACCTGTGGGGGACATTGCCGTACTGCATATAGAGCCAGCTACTCTTCCTTACCCGATCTGCTCTCACTTAATCCACTGTTCCCTTCCGATGCGATTCTTAATCCAGTGCTAAAAAACTCAAGCACAGTCACATGTGCGCATGCGCACAAAACGGGACCGGACTGAAGCCGATCCAAACCCTCCTTAAATGCACAACCCCTATAGCCTCAATCTCTAAGAGAATGGCATGTATATTAAATGGACACATAAGGGAAAACTATGTATTTTACCTATACAAGGACAATCCGTGCATATAACACCAGAGACCACTATGTATCAATATCTATGGCTGTAATACCATGAATATTGTATGCTGAACCAAGCCAACTAAATCCAAATACCTCATGAAGCATTATTGTGTATACTGTAATCTATTAGTGCAGGATGTATCCTTGCTGTATGTAACCTAATGATGACTAACATAAATCATGCCCAGCATATAGATGGTCAGACAGCAACATAGTGAAGGTCCAAGTGTCGAGCCCCCGCGATATACTTTGCTGTGACGCCCGACAATACATGGTCTGAAAAAAACAGAGAATATACAATATAAAAATAAGTTGATATCCCCATGTGTCCATATCGCCTGTCTGGTCAGCTGAGATGCAAATTAACGTCCAAATGAGCCAAAACGGTAAGAACCCATGTGTCTAAGAATGCAAACAATATTAAAAAGCCGGATAGAGACCCAGATCTGAAATATTCCAAATACCCAAAATTTGGATGTGTATGAAAGTATAAAGGTATAGAGGACCCACGATGGAACAAAAAGGGTCAGAGGTCTGTGATGTCATAAAATAATATACAGGTACAGGTATAGATACAAAGTGCACCATCAGTCAACCATAACCAGGCTGGATCCAATGTTAAAGAGGGAATCCTCAATAATAACATCCACATACTGCTGGGCTTTACGGACAATCAGAGGTGGCCCCACACCAACCGTCCACAACTTCCCAATGGCAACAAGCTGTGGTATGTCTAACGTGACAGTCATAGTGGTAGAATATGTTAACGTGCTATTCTGTATTAGTGGGAGGCCTCTGAAGTTGGTGCCTAAGGATCTAAATTGTGACGACAACAAACTGGTTTGAGTGATGGGTGAATTATAGCACCCATCCCTCGACCCCGTACATCGTGCACAAAGATATACACCAGGACAGTGGACAGGTCACGCTATATTAGCGAGATCATACTCCCTGTTCAAACCCCCTGGATGTAGCGTGCCCAATTCCCGAATCCAGAAGGCCTCCCTTTTCCTGAGTGCACGTACTCTGTTTCCACCACGTCGTGGTTTGGCCACCACTTATATGATCTGAAACCGCAATTGACTCACATTGTGCCCCGCTTGTATGAAGTGTGAGGACACGGGTTGGTCCAGCACTTTACATCCAGTGGTAGATTTGTGCTGACTAATCCGTTCTTTAGCTTTGCGAATTGTTTCACCTACATAAGCCAACCCGCAGGGACACTTGAGTAAATACACCACAAAGTCAGTGTTACATGTGGCATAGTCCCTTATCTGGTACCTTTTGCCCGTATGTGGATGCGTAAAAGAGGAACCCTTCTGCACATTGCCGCACTGTGCGCATGACAAACATGGAAAGGTACCCTGAATAGGTGTACCTTTAAAGCGAGACCCTTGTACTTTAGCTGAACCAAGGTCTGCTCTGACCAATGAATCCCGTAATGTGGGTGCCCTTCTATATGACATCAATGGTAGGGCCGTAAACAAACTATCCATCTAATCTAATCAAGGGCCAATCTTTTCTAAGGATTCTATTAATCTTAGGACTGGCAGTACTATATGTACTTACAAAGGGTATTCTTTGTGACCTGGTTTTGACCCTAGTAGATCGTAATAGAGTCTGTGGGGAAACTTGAGAAAGGACCGTAAGGTCCGAAACGTTGCTTCTTTTTTCTGATTACCCCCTGATGCCTGTGTTACTTCATTAAATTGTATTTTTTTAATTTGTGAGTGCTCCAGATTCTTTGATATTGGGTATTTATCTATTTTTTGTTGCTGGATGGTGATCCTGGCCGCACTGTGAGCACCACGACTGATCAGATCAGTTTTTTCCTTTTCCTTTTTCCCTTTGAGTGCCCTGAACATTCTTGCTATTGTTATATATATATATATATATATATATATATATATATATATATATATATATATATATATATATATATATATATATAGCCACTGTAAATATTACTGTATGTTCATTTGCATGTCTTAGACAGGTCTGCAACCCTGTCTTTCCCCATTGTCACCCAGCATACAGCGCTTCCACTGCAGCAAGGGATTCTGGGAAATGACATGCAAATGAGCACTCAGTGCCACCTTTTGTCTCAAGCTCGTATTACACAAGCCAATCCTCAAGCCAATGCATGCTGTTTTAAACACAGCTTTTAAACAGAGGCTGGGATGAGATGCAAAGCCATTAGACCTACTCACATACATGTTTCAACCTTGATGGGTATCATCAGTGTGAGGCTGGTCTTAATGGCAAGCAGGTTTGAGACTAGACTAGGTAATCACCACTGTCATTTAGGTTATGGTGGGTAAAAAAAGTGACAAAAACCCTCCACAGTAAAGCATAAAGCCACTGTAAATATTACTGTATGTTCATTTGCATGTCTTAGACAGGTATGCAACCCTGTCTTTCCCCATTGTCACCCAGCATACAGCGCTTCCACTGTAGCAAGGGATTCTGGGAAATGACATGCAAATGAGCACTCAGTGCCACCTTTTGTCTCAAGCTCGTATTACACAAGCCAATCCTCAAGCCAATGCATGCTGTTTTAAACACAGCTTTTAAACAGAGGCTGGGATGAGATGCAAAGCCATTAGACCTACTCACATACTGTACATGTTTCATATATATATATATATATATACAGCTGAACCCCGTTATAGCGTGACCCGTTATAACGCGAAATCGGTTATAACACGGTTTTCACGTGGCTCCCGTTTAAAAAAAAAAAATTACATTTTATTTAAAAAAAATTTTTTTTTTACATTTTGTTTGCACACTGCCACACTGCACACACACTACCTGCACACACTCTCACTGCACACACTTTCACTGCACACACTCTCACTGTACACACTCTCACTGCACACACTCCCAGCACTTACTGCACACTGCTCACAGCACACACTCTGACTGCACACTGCACACACTCTCACTGCACACTGCACACACTCCCAGCACACACTCCCAGCTACACACACTCCCAGCACTCACTGCACACTGCGTACAGTACACACTCTCACTGCACACTGCACACACTCTCACTGCACACACTGCACACACTCCCAGCACTCACTGCACACAGCACACACTCTCACTGCACACTGCTCACAGCACACACTCTCACTGCACACTGCACACATTCCCAGCACACACTCTCACTGCACACACTCCCAGCACTCACTGCACACTGCTCAAAGCACACACTCTCACTGCACACTGATCACAGCACACACTCACACTGCACACACTCTCACTGCACACTGCACACTGCACACACTCCCAGCACACACTCTCACTACACGCACTCCCAGCACTCACTGCACACTGCGTACAGCACACACGCTCACTGCACGCTGCACACACTCCCAGCACTCACTGCACACAGCACACACTCTCACTGCACACTGCTCACAGCACACTCTCACTGCACATTGCACACACTCCAAGCACACACTCTCACTGCTCAAAGCACACACTCTCACTGCAGACTGATCACAGCACACACTCACACTGCACACACTCACTGCACACTGCACACTTCACACACTCCCAGCACTCACTGCACACACTCCCAGCACTCACTGCACACTGCTCACAGCACACATTCTCACTGCACACACTGCACACTGCTCGCAGCACACACTCTCACTGCACACACTCTCACTGCACACTGCACACACTCTCACTGCACACTGCACACACTCTCACTGCACACTGCACACACTCCCAGCACTCACTGCACACTGCTCACAGCACACACTCCCAGCACTCACTGAACACACTGCACACACTCCCAGCACTCACTGCACACTGCTCACAGCTCACTCTCACAGCACACTCTCACAGCACACAGCACTCACAGCACACTCTCACAGCACACAGCACTCACAGCACACTCTCACAGCACTCAGCACTCACAGCACACTCTCACAGCACTCCCAAGAAACTCTCACAGCACTCACAGGTGGTGTGGTGGCCTCGGGGGGGGGGAGGAAGTGGATGCCGGTGGAGGGGGATGGATGCCGGTGGAGGGGGATGGATGCTGGTGGTGGGAGGTACTGCTGCGGCCGAGTTTATTCGAGCATTTGCCCGTTCTCGGCCGCAGCAGTAACCTGGCGCGCGCCGGAGGGTGCCGGGCGCGCAGCGGAGGAGCGCCCTCCGATCGGGGCGCTCTCCCTCCCGCTGCCGGGTCCGCCGGGTCCCCCGGAACCCCCTGCCGCCGTCCCCCACATCGCGGGACACCAGGGCTCCCTCGGGGAGCCCTGGACGCGCGTGCAGGGGGCGCAGGCACACTGAGGGAGTGCGGCTAGCACGCCGGGGCATCCCCCGGCTTGCGGTGCTAGCCGTGCTGCAATAAAGTGTGTCGGTAGTGTAAGAAGCAGGTTGCGGCTGGACTCGGAGGGCCGTTGCTGGGGGACGTGTAGGACTTCTGGCCTCCTCTTCCTTCCTTCCCTCCTTACCGATCAGGCGCGCGGCGGCCATTTTTTTTAAATTAGCGCAACCCCGGTTCTAGCGCGGTCGGATCGGGTGGCCCCCGAGGAGCGCGCTATAACGGGGTTTAGCTATATATATATATATATATATATATATACAGTACATACATATACATACATACATACACATATATATTTTTTGATTATTGTAGCTCGGCTAACACGGTACTGATACCTCTACATGAATATATATATATATATATATATATATATATATATATATATATATATCGCATGTTTACTTATTTTTGGGACTGCGTTGGGATAGGCGGCGCCCATGCTGCCAAAGACCGCGCCTACACATTGCCTTAAGGCATTGATCTCGCCCATAGACCGACAGCAGGAAGGGGTGCGAGGTGCGTGAGGAATCAGTTCAAACTGATTCCCTGGCGCGATGGGCAGGTCACGTGAGCGGTTCGCCCAATGAGGGCGCTCCAGCTCTGTGACATCACAGACATGCCCCCCACGGCGCGTCTACCTTTTCCACAAAACACTCCCGCTTAACACGGGTGACGTCACTCGCGCGCACGCCTCCGCGTGGTCTTCTGCTGCATGGACGCAGCCATAGAGTTTCGAAGATAATATTTTAATTGAGATGGTTAACAACAAGATAAGAATGAGAGGTCATTGTAATGAATGGAAGGTAACAATTGGTAGCCATGTTAACCATCTACGAGCACAGTGAATGGCTCCCTCAAAGAGAATGCTGTATGAAAAGGGACATACAGTAAAAAGAATGGAGCCTTGAAAGATGCAACTGACATCACCCCTTCTACTATGAATGCTACTGAGAATTCAGAATATTGTATTTCATATGCTGATGTTTATGTGTCCATGAATATTAGATTAGTGAAGATGTTGATGCCCTGGCATTGTCTTAATACATATCGATCGGTAAATAGATTGCACTATGAATATGATGTTCATTGCAAAAACGAACTGTTCTTACCAAAAAATGTTGTCAAAAGATGCATAAATATATTAATCATTTACTGTGTAATTGTCTTCACATTATACATGCAAAAGTAGGATATTCTAGAAGAAGAATATTGTGGTTAATAAAGGAAGACATTCACTGTTTTTGGAAATCGAGAAAGTTGAGGGACATCGAAGGACGGAATTGAGCGGTCAATCAGACGTCCTGCTCCCTCCATGTGAAAGTGCAAGACTGGAATGGAGAAGGCCTCTCGCCTGTGGTTGGGAAGCCCCAGATCTAGTTCAACACACAGGGATATCATGCAGTGAAACAAAAGAAACAACAGCGCAAACGCATATAGTGAAGTATATTCCAAATGTAAATAAAAATAGTAGTGGTAAGATATCTGCGTACATCAAGTCAGATCATAGTAGACATTTCATGCACTTATGTCATGTGTTACCCAGCACCGCACATCAACGACAGCAGGATCTCTTGGTCTCAGCTGGACCCTCAGAATGGATTCCTGGGTATACGTGGCTGTTATTGCGCCGACAACAGGAGACTTCCCTCTCACGTCTGCAGGCTTTTGTGGATGTTGGTGGTGAATACCGGAACAGTCAGAGCCGTCGTACGGCTAGCAGTTCGAGTACTCCGCACAAATTGCGACACGCCGCAAAGCAATGACGGCCGTCAGAGGTTTTTTCAGCGTCGCTCAAAATGTCAATAAGCACCCGGCAGTCTCGATACACAGACTGACTGGAGATATTCGTAGGGGCTTGTAAAATCACTCCTCAGGCATATATCCTACGCGTTTCATAGCATGCGCTACTTATTCTCTGACATTTCGAGCGACGCTGAAAAAACCTCTGACAGCCGTCATTGCTTTGCAGTGTGTCGCAATTTTTGCGGAGTACTCGAACTGCTAGCCGTACGACGGTTCCGGTATTCACCACCAACATCCTCAAAAGCCTGCAGACGTGAGAGGGAAGTCTCCTGTTGTCGGCGCGATAATAGCCACTTATACCCAGGAATCCATTCTGAGGGTCCAGCTGAGATCAAGAGATCCTGCTGTCGTTGAAGTGCGGTGCTGGGTAACACATGACATAAGTGCATGAAATGTCTACTATGATCTGACTTGATGTACGCAGATATCTTACCATGACTATTTTTATTTACATTTGGAATATACTTCACTATATGCGTTTGCGCTGTTGTTTCTTTTGTTTCACTGTCTCTAGGGGTGCTGAGCCACTCCGGTTGACACAGCTGCAGACGCTCTTTCCTAACAATTAGAGGTTGTTGTCATTTTTATTTTATCACATAGGTGATTCATATATGGGTTAACTATTTCTAATTCACAATAGAGAACACTAGTAGTGCACTGTATTTTCTCTCTCTCTGGGATATCATGCAGAAGGGAGACAGTAGCTGAACAAAGACAGAGGCGGTCGCAGCACCAATGTACTAACGTTGCGGGGGAATCCCATTCAAAAGCATCGATTTTCCCCCCCGCGCGCAGTGTGATTGCAGCACACACTTTTGCTAGCGCCACAGTCTTTTGCTTGCTCGTACGCTGCGCTGTAGTAAGTGTTACTACATCTGTATTAACTAGCGAAGTTATTTCAAATTGCCACGGCTGCTTTTTGATTTAGTAGACACCGCCTTTAATGTAGTCGACAAATACTGTGGTACAGACATAAGCACAGCAAGGCTTCACGGATAATATTTATTTATTTATAAAATATTTTACCAGGAAGTAATACATTGAGAGTTACCTCTCGTTTTCAAGTATGTCCTGGGCATGAATGGTGGGATACATGTTACCAGCAAACCATCATCAGGAAAAACGTGGTGCCTGACGGGTATTAGCCAGTTGAAAAATGAGGCAGCAATCCTTTATCCGGTTAATGGGCTGCAAAACATTGATGAACCGCTACCTTTATCTCCCCACGCCTCAGGTACCAAATTAGATTGGGGTTGGAATTGATTGTGTCTGTATTGTTCTTTTTACAGGCAGTGACATATAAAACATAACAGTATTCAATGATTTCTGCAGGGCACAGTTCTAGCAGCTTTGTTCTTGGAGAAATTGGAATCTTCATAGTTCTTTTGTATCACTTGTGAGTCCTAATAACAAATTATTGTCAACATAGATGTACTGGAGTTTCAAGATCTGTTTTTTCAAGATAAGGTATCTGTGTTGTGAACTGTATTATAATTTAGACCTGATCAACGCGGCTTCAGAATCACTGCAGTGTACGTAATTAGCAACTTTGCATATTGCCTTGCGTTTGTTGTTGTGCACGGTATATCTATTTAATATATAAAATGTGTCAAATTGAGAAGCTAATGAAACAAATTGTATAGATGTTACACGTTGGAAAGAATTCAACTGCAATATATGTTGCTAATTGGCAGTATTCCTTTGCGATTTTTATGATTCCCATACTGTACATTAGGTCAGTAGTTTTCAACTCTTTTTTTTTTTGTTAAGGAACCCTATAATTATTCTGGGAAACTATGCGGGACCCCAACCCTCTCTAATAGCGCGTCTGAGATCAGATGCATAGTAAGGAACCCCAACCTTCTCTAATAGCGCATCTGAGATCAGATGTACTGTATTGTAAGGAACCCCAACCCTCTCCAATAGTGCGTCTGAGATCAGATGCATTGTAAGGAACCCCAACCCTCTCCAATAGTGCGTCTGAGATCAGATGCATTGTAAATTCTAATGTATTTGGTACAATTTTCAAATTACCTGAAAATTGCAGGGAACCTTTTAGGGACGGTTGGGGAGCCTTGGTTGAAAACTTATTTTCCAGTTGTTCGAAGTAGCCTAAAAAAAAGTGGTGGTATTGTAGATTATTAGATAAAATAAAAAATAAAAAGTCATAATACTCTGCGCCCTCCTCCTTCCCTGTACCTCTGCTTTTCTTAAAGGAGGTTAATCCTATTAATTTATTTAAAATAATTATCATAGTTTATTAGTTTTTTAATTAGATACCTGTAGGAAAAAAAAGAAAATATTGTATGTTATATTATTACCACCATTTATTTATCAAGCCCCACCCTATTCTGTTGCGTGACATAAAGGGGGATATAAAGTTCTATAAGTGACAAAAACAAAATAAGGACTCAAAAACTCAAATATTATTTATTTTTATTTATTTATAAAATATTTTACCAGGAAGTAATACATTGAGAGTTACCTCTCGTTTTCAAGTATGTCCTGGGCACAGAGTAAAACAAAATAATACATGGTTACAAATACAGTTACATAAATGAACAAGGTATACATTATATACAAGACATTGCGTGCACAGTTAAAGAAAATATATATTATGAGCGTATGAAACAGTTACAGACCAGATTAAAGTGTGAGAAAGCCTTAGATTTGAAAGAACTTAAGCTGGTGAAATAAGGACAAGCAAGCGCCAACAGACACAAAATGTAATGAAGGGCCATGCTCGTGAGAGCTCCAAATCTAGAGCGGGGTCTAGATCAAACAGGTCAGGTTTTCAGGATATCCCTGCTTCAGCACGGGTGGGTCAGTCTTCAACTGAGCAACTGATTGAGCTGTGCTGAAGCAGGGATATCCTAATAACCTGACCTGTTCGTGGCCCTTGAGGACTGGAGTTGCCCACCCCTGCTCTTGAGGTGTTAAACCTTCTAGTAAACCAAAGACCGAGGTGCCCAATTCTACATCAAATTGACAAAACATACTGTATATAGTAAACAAAGAATGAATGAATTACTGTACCTGCTAACAAGTTTGTTGGGTACTGAAGGAACAAAATGAGCTGATGTCCCTTATATATTTAGTGTGAGGTGCAGATGATTGGTGTCTGTCATAAAATAAAAGATTGTACGTTTATATAAAAATAAAAATACATATGGTTTTCCTTAAAAAAAAAAAAAAATTCCAATGATTTTTACAAGGTTGTCCTGGGAAAGTTTTTCAAAACGCTAAGTGGAAAGCTTATGTTTGACACTTTTTTTTTTTTCCTTTTGTATGATAGCAAAGGATGATGCATAATTTGAATATTATCATTTGCGTGCAGGAACTCGGAAACAATGAGTGTACCCCCTACTACTGTACATCCATCACTCCGGGTCCCTGCTGTAAAGTGAAATTAAAAAAGATATTGAACAACTTTCAAAATATTTTTTTCCATCGTTCCTTTTTGTGGCCAAAATGCTAATTCATTAAAACAAGTTATTAGATAGGTTTTTATTAAATACCCGGCATTGTTGGAAATCACCTAAAGGATAGACTTTTGATTTAATCCTCTCCTTCAGTAAAATCACATTTTAGCAATGGCCCGTGTGCTACTAAAAATGAGAGTGCACATCAATTGCAACCAGAATATTATATACGGTGTTTGTAAGAGGGATACCTGATTGCAGTGGATGGTGAGAGGAAGAGGGAAATAAGATAGCCTTGTGTGAAAATTAACATTATAGACCTAAAAGGCTTTTCTCTATTGAAATGCAAAAGCGGCCTAGTAACTTAGTAGATCCTCTGCTCACTTATCCTATGTACATACACATACTGTCAATGGGATCGGGCTTGTGATTTGTAAATAACCTGATTTTAACATTCTATTTACTGTATAACTACAGTACACCATTTAATAACCCGTTTGAAGTGTGAAAATGTAAAAATATGTCAAAAATAAAAGAATTGGGCCTTGAATAGATAAATATCTGCCTTTCTGAAATGTGACCGTAGGAAGAACTGGCAACCTCGGTATTCACCGAAACATAGGTTAAACCCTGTCCCCCACCACCACCACTGATGTAGAGTATGACTGGGCTATCCCGAAAACATTACTGGGTTGTAGTTTCTCGAAGGGATTGAAAACTACTGCCCCACATTTTTTCTAGTAAACATTCAGTGTTACTGCCATTTGTCCTGGGTGGGACAGCTTCTATTTTAATTTACATTCTACGAGGTGTCAAAGCAGATGGGAATAACCATTCAGATTGGTGAACAGGCCATTTATTGCTCTGCAACATTTTCTGCTTGTGAGCATATTTACACTGTTAGGAAACATTGGTTTCTGATGCCTTACACCAGTATAAAAATGAAACTGATTTCCAAGCTGCCTCTTTGTTTTACAAGGTAGAGTAGCGCAGTTCTGTGAACACAGGAAGAGTCCCAGGGGTATTCCTCAAGTTGGCAGAGATTTAATTTATGTCTTTTCTTGGCTGTGAAACTACTGTAGCTGCTCAGTAACAGATTTGTAACCCTGGCAATGCAGGCAAGCTCTTCACTGCTGAGGTTCTTGCAACACCTGCATTGATGGACCGGCTAGTGTGGTCAAAGATGACCAGATTGGACTACATGTGAATACTAATTTCAGGGCGTTAAGGGATGGAAATTCAGGAAATCTCTTCATCTTCTTCTGACTTCCATCTTGTTGAGAGAGAAAGGAAGAAATAGAAAAATGACATAACATTTTGCAGATTATTATTATGGAGTCTCACTGATTAGCGGAGATTGTTGGTCAGTATTAAAATTACCAGGACAGATTTGTAAGGTGTAAAACAGGTGTGGACCTGTCTTGAGACATGTGAATGTGCACATACTGTAAGTGGTATTTTTTGTTTGTTGTCAGTTGTAATACCGTTGTAATTAGTACTGAGAAATACAATGGTTTCTGGTTTTCAATCCTCCTTACAAATTAATTCTGTTAATTAGCAAAGAAATCTTGGCATTAAAGAGAGGAATATAGAAACATTGTATTTGACGGCAGTCTGACCATTTTTCTCTGTTGCAAAACGTCAGACCCCCTGGCTTTCTTTTATATTGAGGCAAGCCTTTTGTCTATGGAATGGGACATTTGGTTGGGGTTCTTCGCCGTGACCAAATGGCCGCCGACGCTTCGCTGCGACTCAACCCCTCACCCCCGCAGCTGATCCACTGCTGGATTCTCTGCCGCCAGTTGCTTCTAAGGTTGGTTTTATTACTGTTTAGGGTAGTGGGTTAATTTAAGGTGTTTTAGCAGTTAAGGTAGGGGGTTAATTTAAGGGGTGTTGGGGTGGGGGTTTTAAGGCAAGGGCCCAGGGGAGGGGGTTTTAGGGTAAGGTGTAGGGGGTTTAGGCACTTGCCTTAGTGGAAAAGTGGGCGGAGGCCGAAGCAGCAGCTTCCTGTGGCGGGGTGATTCGCGGCAGCCATTTTTGTATTTAGCCTGTTCACCATCTTAGTAACCCTTCTTGGTACAATCTCTAATGTATTTATGTCCTTCCGGAGATATGGTCTCCAGAATTGAACAAAGTACTCTGTGAGGTCTTACTAATGATCTATAAAGTGTGATCACTAACACTCTCTGCTCTTAATACCTCTCCCTATACAGCGTAGCATCTTTCCGGCTTTCCCCCATTGTATTGTTACTGCAGGCTGCTGACTGTCTTGAGACAATGGCGTGTTCTGTAACAGTATATAAATAACCAAAGTTTACAGTCAAATGTTGTGGTTTTGTAGCCTGCAAGTTCATAAATTCACACCAAAGGAAGGAAATATTTACACAAAATGGCATTTTTATGAAATTATGAACTGAAGGCCACAAAAAACCTTGTAATTGGATATTCCTTGGGATGTTCTTCTTTGAAATTGTATTAAGAATATACGTTTATCTTAGGTATAAAAATGACTAACCTAAGGTAAAACTACATTTTAAAAGAGGAAGTGTGATTTCAACTTTCTAGGGATCATAAGTTCACCTGGGCATTTACAAATGATAAGATTGTATGTACTGGAACAACAATTTTCGGGAGATAGATGGGTGGCGGCCACCTAAGGTACATCATCTTCAGAAAGTGAAAATAAGACATGTTTTATATACCTCAAGCATCCACTCGGCTTGACAAAGCTGAAAATATAAAGAATTTTAAAAAGATCAATCCTTTGGATGATTAACTATATTTCCCCACGTCGTCAATAGTGCTGAGGCCTACCTGGTGTCCCACGCCATGTCTGTCTTGCAGACAGCATGCCCTGCTGCTCATAGATCGAGCATACCCTGCCCGTTTGAGTCTCGCGGCCTGACTCACGTCACTACCTGGATGGTGGTGCAAGGGAGGACTGGAAGTAAGCCTGGACATATGCCAGAGGTGCCGAAGCGGTGACTAGTCATGTGAGTGGACTGTGGGACTCTCACTGTAGCATACACCGTAGGGAGTTCCCCAGAAACGCAATTACAAAGATCCTGTGGCTTGAACAGAGAATCCTGTCCGACCCAACAAAATCGAGCAGATGCTGGCCACCTTGCATCAAACTAGAGTGGAGGAACCGTGATCTCCCTACAGTGGAGATAACCCTTTTCAGTAGGAAGGATAAATGTAATCTGCCTATGGAAGATATACTGTATGTAGAATGAGGGGTGGAGGGACAAAACAAAGCACAACATTTCCTACCATAGGGGGGAGTATTGATGCTTTATTCAATTCCATCAAGGCAGCAAATAGTATCCTGACAACCTCGATGCATCGAACGCATCTCACTGACGCTTATTTTTATTTTTACAGACAGGGACTTATATTATTTCAAATCTTACTCACTAAGAACATTGTCCAGAATTTGCTTCTTCTCTTTTCATTATTTTAAACTTAGATCCCAGTAATCTTATGATTTCATAAAAAAAAACAAAACCTATCCAATCACAGACTTAATGGTTTAGTCTTTGAAGTACATTTGGATGGAGGAAGTATGACTCGACAAATTGCCAAGGAGTTATTAAAGAAAATTATTACTTTTACCAAACAACGTTTTACCTCCTCCAAGGCTGATCTCTCTATGTACAAACAGGGAGCAACACTTATCCAAAATATTAGAATCGGTACTACCACAGCCGGATTATACGTTTAAAACGTCGCTCTCTCCTCTGAACTAACATGGTGTGGAGTTTTGAGAAGATTATGCATTGATCTGTTAACACTTTGCATTCTATACCCATTCCAACATGAAATACTTCAGTGGTTAAAAAAACGGCCTCAATTGCTGGGTTTGGAAAACATGGTGCAGTCGTGAATTGAGATGCAGCTAAAGGATAAGACAAGGCCAACATGATCGGGTCTTTATGCAACGGGTGTCACGATAACACCAACTTTTATCAACACATTTATATTTCTGGGTACTAGATTGAACAGAACAAGTTGTAGATCTCCTAGATTTATTACATGTGAAGTCTATTCTAATAACAAAAATTGACACAAAAGTTCGTACTATGCTCGCTAGTTGGTTAAACGGCTCTGATGACCCTGAGTGATTATTAACAGTACAGTAGGTCCAAGCTGAGTAAGATGCCATTTAACCAATGAAGATATGCTGAAGTAACCATTTCAGTACAAGAAGCTTTAAGCTCCATAAATGTTTAGAAGAAGTTCACATGACCAGTACTGTATGTAAAAACCATGTTCGGATATAACATTTAAAGTTAAGATGGCTGACTGGGTGGTTCTATTTGGATAAAAAGTCAGCAGTGAGGCTTAGAGAACAGGATACAGGAGGGAGAGAATTATAACATCATGAAGAGAGAGAAAGATGTGTTAATATTTGGAGAAGATAACTACAGAAAGCTACTATGTGCAACGATTTTTAAGAATATCATAATCTATTTGACACATCATCGTTGCCATTCTAACTATGTTTGTATGTAAGTAATTATTTTCAAAATAAACGTTTTGTTTTTTGTGTGCAACAAGAATGCTAGATTCTATTATGCTGGAGTAAATCTACAGAAAATACGTAAGTAAGGACATTTAACAGTTTGTAACCCTTTCTAGACTGATGAGCATCAATAACTGCTTGTCTGAGTTCCTCACAGATTTCTTTTGACAGTGGCATGTCATGTTTACACAAACCTGAAGATCTACCTAAAAGTAATTTTTTAAACCTGATTCTAATTATCCCCTTTAATTTAGATGATAAAACTGGGGTAGGGGTTCACTCATAGTTTGTATAAGGCCGCGCTTATAGTGCCGGCGACGCGACGTCGCCCGAAAACAAATACATTGCCGCCGCCGCGTGCGCTTATAGTGTATAGCTTAAGCCGGCAAAATTTGATTTTTCAAGGGCCGTCGCGTCACGTGACGGCCCTTGAACAAATCAAATTTTGCTGGAATCCCGCAACCCCGCCGCCCTTCGAAACATAACTTTCGCCGGTGGCGACGGGTGACGTCACCCGCCGTGACGCCGTCGCCAACAACGGCACTATAGGCACGGCCTAATTCATACATAATTTTGTTTCTAAAGACATGACATTAGACATGGCTTTAGTTAATATAATTTTGATAGTAGATCAGGGAGCACAAGTCATCGGTTGTTATATGAAAAAAAAGAAAAACACAAATAGTGGAATCCTGTATAAAACACTAGTGAAAGGGGTGTGGGGAACTCCTCAAGAAATGTACTCTCACAATTTTGCAGACAAATACAAGCGTTGTAGTCTCAAAATAAGAGTGGAAGACGTCTTAGTGTGGTCAGTCAGATGCAGGTCCTTAGATACAGGGTGATAGGCAGCTTCACACGGGCTCTCACAGAAACCACAAGAGAAAAGAGACAGGATTAGGATTGTGCAGATAGTCACAATGTATTGGACATACACACAGGGAATAGAATATATACACTCGCATGTTGACCCTCAACACTGGTATTGTACGGAAAGGCTGCTGGCTTAGTGTACCAGCGGTCGAAGGCCGAAGTACCACGGTCGTTGGGGCTCTCGCGTAGGAGCTGGTGCCCTTCCAGTCCCCGCGATCCTGGTACCCTCCAACTTTTGCGTTCCACTGTGCATTCCAGCTGACGTCTCCGTGCAGGTGTTCAATATCTAACTCCTTCAAACCCTTTAACCCCTTACACCCCTTGCACCCATATGGTAATCCCAAAAGGGGTTTTATATATATATAAAAAAAAGTAAATGAATGAAGTCAATAGGAAATATTAAAGATGATTTATGATAACTTATTAATTTATAATTAATCTTTTAAAATAATCAAACATTGGACATGGATTAGCTCAATTGCCAGGTACTAGGGGCTACATCTTACATACCATAAGATCTTAGCCATGCATTTTGGGTCATATTTACTAAGAGGTGCGGTTCCGTAAAATGACTTCCAGCGCTAAAATACACCCTACAGCCCATTCACTTGAAATGGCCTAAAGTGTCTTATGGAATAGCACTGCTTAGTAAATATGTGCCAGTATGCCTCCATTATATAAGGAGATGAAGCTATACATATATAAAGTTGGACAGTTTCAGTTTTCAGGCCTTCCTAATGATGTCCTTTCCCAAAACAATATCTCAATTGTCTTTCACATGTCAAAGAAGTCTACGTAATTGATGATTTTCAGAAGCCTGCTTGCTCCGAGTAAATTTTTTCCCGAGGGTGCTGGATACCACATACTGTATAATGACAGAACTGTTCTAGTTGCTTGAAGTAATAGAGGGGTTAAGTTGGTTGTAAGCGTTACACACACATATAGCTTAAAATGGAAATTGTTTAAAGTGCAGACTCAATTTGAACCAATGATCGGAATATGTTATTTAGGTCCAAAGTAAGTATCGAATTTTGAAATAAATTAATTAAGTAGAAGTATTTTATATATTTAAATATATATATATTATATATATATATATATATATTTATTTATTTTTCTCTTATAAATGTTATCTTGGATATATTTTTAAACGGGAGAGGAGACTCCGAAACCGATCCTCTTACCCCCCTCCCCTAGCAGACAAGCAAAAGCTTTAATGGTGTACTGTAGCTCCATGACGTACAGTGGCTATGACGTCACGGAGCCCAGACTCCAAGACATAGTAACTACATTGTGGACACTCATAAGTTTACCATTGTGCTAGTAGAGGGACTAACTGATATTGAAATGTGTTTTTTTTTTTTATTCCTAAATGTAACCCCCTTTCCCTACACCTATGGGAAACTGCGGGCGATAACCATATACATATATCCCATCAATATAACACAATAACATCAATGGTGGTCCCCCAAAGTACTGAGAGTGCCGTGGGCACCTAGAACCCCGGTGTCCGCAGAACAATCCCATCCAAATGTGAGGTAGCGCACCCCCTGTGAGTGTAGGTGCACTGTGGTACCTTCTTAGTCAATGGTCCTGACCAGGGAACACTTGGGAGGCAGAATTGGATGAGGTCCCACGTAGCAGGGCTCCAACATAAATCCCCTCACACCTTACATTCAGGCTGTGCACTTGAAGGGTGTAGGCCACAGTGTGGGCGTCTATCCGATGGCGCAGTGCTGCGGGTTGCAGTTCTATTTGCAAGGGTCCCTATCTAGAGCCTTCCCTGAAATATTGCTCTCAAGGGTGATTGAGGCCTAACTGTGGCCTTCGGGCAAAGTTCTGACCTAGTCCAGGGGCTTCCTAGCTCCCTGGGTGCATCCGTCCCCTTTCCTGGCTCTGTGACGATTGACTTAATTCTCTCTGTCCCGCGGAGGATATCGGGAGTCCTTCAAAATGGCCACCTACGTCTCATTGGCTGGGACGGCCCAGGCTTCTGGGAATTGTAGTTCCCTTAGGCACTTGCGAAGCCAATCCAAGATGGTCGCCGCAACTTGCTCCCAATCCAACGAAGACAACGGACCACCCTGGGCACCAGCAGCCCGATGCAGGGCAGCTCCCCCTCCTCTGGGCAGGCGACGTGGCGTCGCTATAACAAGATGAAGGCGGAGAAGCCGGAGAGAGGGTAAGAGGTAGTTACAGAGGCCCCGCGCTCTCCCTGGTAATCAATTCAAATGTTGTGGGGAAGAGCGTGGGACTCGGTTCAGTGCGCCCCCCCCCCCCTTAGAAAATGTCGTGCCCATCCCCCCCTCCACTTTCCGCACCCCGGGTCTAATCTATGCTACAGTAAATTGCTCACTTTTTCCTTTGTTCACCTTTAGGAGAATACATTTAAATCGAGAAACAATGTTTTTGTTTGCGTCTCACTTCCACCATTCCACATCACCGGTTTCTGCTTCTCTAATGACTTCTGCAGAGTGCGGAATTGCAGAGAAGAGACTCCTGGGTCATATCTAAGGTGGACCAGGTGGAGCATGAAACATTTAACATGTTACATTGCTGCGGAAGCCTTATTAGCCGAGTTTATTTTTGAGTTGATGTAAACACCATATACAGACGTTTTTTGTGGACGCTGTGCAGCAGCGCTCTTCTAAACAATAAGACTAGTTAATATACAGCCTTCAGGCTCGACCCTGTTCAGAAGCAATTAGTGGCTCAATCAATCTTTAATTGAAAAGAAGGAAAGGGTTTTGAATGATCATTTTATTCGTCAAAATTCAGTGGTATATCCCATTTACTTGTTTGTTTTTTTCCGGAGGGTTTCAATTGTTTGCAGATTAGTCATTCTAACCTTGATAACAACACTATTAATATTTTTTGGATATGGGTATTCATCAGTATGTGATATTTCTATTTTATCTCTGTGTTTTCATTGGAATAAGTGTTGCTCTCTATTAGTGCATCTCCTTTGGATTTGAATGCTTGTAGATTTTTTCCTTATCACGTCTCCCAGAGCAGCATTTTTCCGCTGTCTCGGACATTTGGTCGCTGCGTCGTATAGCCGCCACTCACCTCGCTTCATGGTCATCTCTCCGCCGGTCGTTTTGCCTCCAATATAAGCCCCTAATCGTAACCCCTAATACTAACGCTATCCTTTACCCTAAAAACCTTAACCCCGTACCCAAAAAACCCTTACCCGAAAAAACCCGATCCTTAACCCCCTACCCTAACCGATAACCCCCCCTTAAATTAACTTGCCTTATTGGCGAAATGGGGTACAGGTCTCCGTATCGGGTGCTGGTATCTCCCGCAAGTTTAAATGTCTCTGTCAGATGGCCCGTGACACGGGAGATTTAAACTTGCAGGAGATACCGGCATGAAATTAATGTGATTCAGCTCCGGAGACCCCCTGCTTCAATCCTATGCACTAAATATAATAATCAAAACAGCGCGATCTCCTGTAAGAGCTGTGCGGGGAGACAGAGAGGGACCGCTTCTCTCTGCTCTCTCTGCGCAGCTCTTAGACTGGTGGTGGCCTGGCAGGATTAATGCAGCAGGAGCTCCATTCAGAAGCAGAGACCCACTCTGCGTCAACCTCTTCAGGGCAGCCAGCTTATTGGGCTTTTGGGCGTGGGGAAGCTGCGGTCGGGCCACTTTATAGCTCCGTTCAGCAGCAGTTTCATCGCGCCCAAAACGATCTTTGATAACACTGCATCTGTATATACACACACACACAATGTGTGTGTGTGTATAAATATATATTTATACACATACAGTGCGCGTGTGCGTTCTTTTATTTTTTTTAAGTGCAGGTTTAATAAAAAAAGATAACATTAAATATTGAATTAAATATTAATATGAGAAAATATCTAAAAATAAAATCATGCAATGAAAACAAAGGGAAGGGCAAGTTCATTAAACTCACTTTAAATGAATAATAAATGTGTTTAAAAGTGGTGTATATTCCCAGTAACAGTAACTCCTTAAGCAGTGTGCAGAGGTGATGTAGATCACATATATGGCCCCATCTGTGTATAAAGTCTTCAGGTACTAGCAAACTTAATATATGCCTGCAAAGACTTTCGACCCTATTTTTTTTTTTTAAGCCCAAAAGACAATGAGATTAAGTAATGTACAGAAAACTGTCCAATAAGTCAAGGACCTGGCAATGGGTGTTAAACCTGTTTTCTTTCTTGAAAGACCAGTTTCTTTTGAACGGGCACATATTATTAGTGGTGATTGTGCAGCCTCTTTGAAGCTTCCAGTGCCAGAGAGCCAAAGTGGTGTTCTCTCCAAAGTCATGTAATTAATGCTGCAGCCGTGGGATGACAGCCACTCTCAAATGGTACAGAAGTCACTGGTTGCCTCGCCTGGAATGGAAACGTCACTGTCTGCCTACGTATCTATGTGCCACTGCAGTGTTTGAACATGCACTGAACTTCACAAGAGCGTCCAGTGTGAAAGCTAATAGGGGAGCAAAGCAGTCAGTAGCTCACAATGGGAACAAGACTAGGCAGCAGTAAATTAATACCTCGGAGCCCTGATCCTATTCGGATACAGTTAATAGCGAAATCAATCTGGGATCTAATAGCAGGAAAATATATTTTGTTTCTTTGACAAACTGCAGAGTTACCCCTAATTGGTTTAATATTGTTTTAATAAGGTTTCTCCTGAAGCTTTTAATGTATTATAGATAAATACATTACACGGTAGTGTTAATATTTTCTGCGGGTGGGGTCATTTTATTTGTGGTGCTGCATATACTGTACTTTCCTCTACTTGCATTCAAATACGGGAATGTATAAGAGATCAAGTATTTAAAAACCTGGAACTGATTATTTAGCAAAATAGTCTAGTAGAATTGAATATTATATTCAAATACGCGGTGCCACTTAGATACTTGTGTCAAGCTAATTATGGCCGTGATGCCAGGTGAGACACTTTTACTGCATCCAGTTTTTTTATACTACGTTTGCCCAGATTGTGAATTTTTAGACTGTCAGTACAAAGGGTTTGAAAGAATTAAGCATTGCAAACTTAATTGAACTGATCAAATTCCGATCCATTATATTTTCCATTTTCTTAGCTTCAAAAGGGCTGGAATGGTATACATTTCCCTGGCTAACGCCCGGGGTCTAAATACAAGAATCTGGACAGAAAAGCGATTTACATTTAGATGCAAACAAAAAATGAAGTAGCATAGGGTGTATGCCCCTATTTCACTTTTCTTTCCCATGATACAGTATGTAGAATACTTAAGGATATATTTTCTAAAAAAAAAAGTGTTACTCCATAAGACATTTTCCGTGCTGAACTGGGAATGTGCCTGGAGCTAAAAATGATGCAGTTTAGCTCTGGAACAGCCGGAATTGCTGCTTTTAAGCTTCAGAACGTGTGTTTTTTTTGGTAATACGTTTGAAACAGGGGGACCTAAACCGCGTTAATTTCAGCACCAGGGACCCCCTGCTCATCAGATACTTAACTCTGTAGGGGACACCGGTAGCAGCTCCGCAGGTTTAAAGGTCCCAGTTACGCGGGACAATATGAACCCACAGGGGATGACGTCATGGATCCCTATTGGCGCACGGGACATTTAAGCCGCCATTTCGATAGCCCCACACAGCCCACCCAGAGTGGCTACCGGATGCCCGTACAGAGGCAAGTATCTGAGGAAACAGGGAGTCCCCAGAACTAAAATTAATTAGGTTAAGCTCCGTAGACCCCCTGCTACAACCCTATAACTATATAAAAAAAGAGAGGGGAAAAAAAAGATAGGACTGCTGCTTTAAGTGCTTAGAAAAGTGCAAATGCTGATTCGGCTAATGATCCAAATGTGTACTTCTCTTTTTCTTGTATACAACATACACTTAGCTTCCACTGTCCAATAATTCCAGTTGAATGAGATACTTTGTGCCCTGTTACACTGCATAGTGGCTAAAGACAACATCCAAAGAAATAATTGTGATGAAGTTGGTTGTCCACCTCCATTATGCTGCACATTTGTTCTCATCTGAATTATTTCGCTCCTGCTGTAGTCTATATAGATTTAATAAACCATATTGGCCAATTACCTTTGCCTTGCTCCTTATCCTCTTTTTAAGAATAGCCTTTTAGTTATTTCTTTTAAGAATAGCATACACTGTACAAATTCTCAAACGTTTTTTTTTTTTAACTAGGATTGGGAATTAGGGTTTTTTGGGGCGTTTTTCGAGATACCTTTATACAGATGTATTTAGCCAAACTTTGGTGACGCTGCCATGCTTGGTCAAGTGACTGCGGTGGTCGCAATAGCAAATAGTGCTGCAGGGTGGGGGGTGCTGTACCGAAGCATGGACCCCCCATAGCTCCATCACGGCAGACGTTGTCCACGTCACTGAGGACTTTTTGCTTATCTGGCCGCGGCACCGGGGACAGTGAGTCTTGCTACATCTGTTTGTAGTGAGTTTCTGTCTCCTTCAGTTGAAACACAATGAAGGTTTAAATCTCCTGTGTAATGCTGACCAATAGGAAACTGCAAGGTCATGTGTTACGGGAAAATGCAGCTCTAATATGGATTAACCTAATCCAGAATAAATGTAAAACGAAAAGAAAAAAGAGTGCAGCTGCTCAGACGGACACACAACTGTAACGTACGCTCTGTAAGTTTGCTTGTGGTATTAGACTGACTATCCCCATTAACTGTTTACTTAACACTAACCCTCTGTGCAGAAGGTACAGTGCTATCATAGAAGTCTTATTTTGATTTCCTTTTTAGGCTTTTCATGCTATCTGGTCTACATGGAGTGTTCCCTGTTACAGTGATGACTATGCTTGTTAGAATTTATTAGATCCTTCTAGTGCAGTTTCCCTATTTTTACGGAGGGAGACATTGGTGGTTTGGGTCAAAGGTAATTACCACGTAACTCTCTTGAGCGGTGCCGTGCATTCAGCCCCGAAACGTTGCCCCCCTTTTTTCAGCCACATCAACTCCCTACATTGCCCTTTTTGGCTTCTGTTTTCTCTTAGTTTTTCCTCCCTACCCCCCTTTGTTTTGTTTCCCCTTTGTCCCATTCCCCTCCCTCCCCCATATGCCGGTTAGGCTTACATTTATTTGTATATCATTTTTCCTAGATATCTGTATCCATGCAGTATCTGTTTATGTATATATATTCTTATATTGTTTCATTTTCAATACAATTCCAATTTTTGATACAACTTAGTGTTGAAATATTATTTCTTACTTTTATTGAGTGCTGGGAACACCTACCTTTTTCCTATACTCGCATACATACACACACCACGTGTGCCCAGTAATGCAAATGTAAACAAGCAACTCTACAGTAAAGGATAATACCTTACCAAAAAAGTTACGGAAATACAGCAGGCTGATACTCTAGTAAATGAGAATCGACATTTCAGGTTATGAGATTTAAATACCAGGATGTACCGATGCTACTCACATTCAACTTTGGACACTTT
>NC_134486.1:121887458-121914958 GCF_040206685.1 Ascaphus truei | reverse complement strand
ATTATGGGTATTATTGAGACTATACCTGAAACAAAACTAGGTGGTGATAGATTTAAAGCACTTTGTGTCAGGGAATCCTTCTGGATTTATTCTCTTGACACGCTCTCACCCAAAGGTTTAAACGAGTGTATAGATACGAGTACAGTGGTCTGAGTCTGTTCTTCTTTTGCTGTCTGTGTTCTCCCTGATCGGGTTACTACTTCTCTGTTCTTATGGGGTCATCCCCATTTTGTTATATCCAATACCACTATTTGTGGGTCTAGATGGTATATCCATATCCCTGGGGTTTGTTGTTTTCTTCATTCCCTTTAGTATATAGTTGCTTATAACCCACCCCTATATCTACATGGTTCATTCAATTTTACTAATACATATTGTCCCTATATAGGTTTACACTTGTTTAATAGTTGTTAAACTGAGTTTATTCATTTTTAATTTATTAAATAAATTGTTGAGTTAATCCTTAAGTCACCTTCACATATTAGATTAGATTAGTTTAGGTTAATATAGTTATCACTAATGGGCACCATTATTATTTGCATCACTTGGTATTGCTAGTGGTTATTTATATACACCTATCACCAATGTATTTAAATTAAGCATTTACACTGGTTTATTTTTGTTAGTTATGTATAGTACACCTTGTATTTTATGCCGTTTTATTATTTATTATTTTTTCTAACACTAATATTATACTATCACTAGCCGTTTCGAATGTGTGTTGAATCAGCAGCGCTGATTCCAGCCTTTTTTGAGCATTGTTGCTGTGTTTACGTGGACTTTGCCCAATATATATATATATATATACAGGCATACCCCGCATTAACGTACGCAATGGGACCGGAGCATGTATGTAAAGCGAAAATGTACTTAAAGTGAAGCACTACCTTTTTCCCACTTATTGATGCATGTACTGTACTGCAATCGTCATTATACGTGCATAACTGATGTAAATAACACATTTGTAACAGGCTCTATAGTCTCCCCGCTTGCGCACAGCTTCGGTACAGGTAGGGAGCCGGTATTGCTGTTCAGGACGTGCTGACAGGCGCATGCGTGAGCTGCCGTTTGCCTATTGGGCGACATGTACTTACTCGCGAGTGTACTTAAAGTGAGTGTCCTTAAAGCGGGGTATGCCTGTATATATATATATATATATATATATATATATATATATATATATATATATATATATATATATATATATATATATACACATGAAGGTCAGTCAGCACACTGCAGTAGAAAAGGTTATAATAGCAGATGCTAGTCCCATAGAAAATAAGTATGATACGAACCAATCCAAAGACCAGTAAAGAGACAGCACACCGCACGGGGTTAATCCAAAAATCTATATTCACAACATGAAATACACGTAAGCCAACGTTTCGGTCCCACAGAGAGACCTTCCTCAGGGCCGTGCAACCCACAAGTGCAAGTGACCACACATATATACCCTCACCCATAGTGCAATGCAAACAAAGGGAACCAATCACCAACATGCAATCAGACAGAATATGCAACATAGCTGTGCTCCGTGCCCCCTCCCCTATTACCTGATTATCCAAATGACTCATCATGACATGAGAGTAGGCACTTAAACTATTAGGAGAAAGACACCCTTTAGACACTGGTCCCAGGGTCTACTGCCCTTGCGGGGGAAGGTCGCGCGCCGCGCATCTGCAGTGGGCCAAAACATATTGACTGCCGGAGCGCCAGCAAGGAGAGTACGCCGCGCATCACAGCTGTGAGCAGACGCCTCATTGACTCTCCCTGGCCACCAGGGACGCCGGCAGCGCAAAACGCACATGCGCAGTCTGAAAAACCGCCTCGGTGCACAGTTACCCACACACTGACAGTAATAATGGGCTAAACAGAATAGTAATACACAGAGCGTTAAGGTGAACCACAGGGGGACAGGTAGAGGTATAGAGCACAAGGAGCGCATAGCATCACCATAGTATATAAGGACAAAGGAAGTGCAAAAGTGCAGAGGGAGTGATGCAACAGAGTATGAGTGACAAACATAAAAAAGGCATAATGCAAAGTCAAGTGAAAGCAGGGAGACTGCTACAAAAAGCAGCTAAGTGAAAGTTCCTCATTTAGGCCACCAGGTGTCATAGTTCTTAGCTCATAGATAAGCCTTGCTTCCTGTTTAAGCAAAGTCCTGCCCCTGTCACCCCCACGGGGGGGGACTGGAACCTGCAGAATAGGCATACAACGAAGTGTGGCCAGTGTATGCCTTTTTTCCTTGAAATGTCTAGCCACAGGTAGGCACTTCAGGTCTACATCAGAGGCATCACTCAGTAGGGCTTTTCTGATGTTTGAACGGTGCATGGCCATGCGTTCTTTCAGCATCCTTACAGTCTTCCCGATGTACAGCAATCCACAAGGACACTTAATAAGGTACACCACGAATTTAGACTCACAGTTCAGTTGTTGTTTGATTTTAATCGGTGCGCCACTATGCGGGTGATTGTAGCTAGGGCCCAGCTGCATATAGTTGCAGTTGGTACAGCCATGACAGCGGTACGAACCAGGTTTTTTGGCTAACCAAGTGGTGGGTGTGGCATATTTGTCTATTGGGTCAGATCCAGTGACCATGTCACCAATGTTTGGTCCCCGACGAAAGCAGAATAGAGGTGGCTCTCTAGCATATGCACCAATCCTCTCGTCATTCTCCAGGATGCGCCAATTGCCCCGAATGCAGCGCTTAATGCTGTTGGTAGCAGTACTGAATGTACTGACTATATTGAGCCTATTGCTCACCGGTCTGCCTGTCGAAGGTGTCAATAGTTCACCCCTATCAACCTGTCCAACCTTTTGCAAGGCAAAATTGATGTCCTTGGCCGAATAGCCCCTCTCCCGGAAGCGTGCGGCCATTTGGGCCAAGGCCCTTTGGGATTCTTCTGGATCAGTGGTGATTCTTTTCACTCGGAGAAGCTGGGAGTATGGGAGACCCCTCTTGAGTGGTACAGGATGGTGGCTGGCTGCACAAAGAAGGGAGTTCTTGTCTGTACTCTTCCGGTATATTCTAGTAGCCAGCGTGCCTCCAATTTTGTACACTATGGTGTCTAAAAAAGCGATTTCCTGGTAGCTGTGGTTGAGGGTAAAACGGATTGTGGAGGGGATTTTGTTTAAATCAGAAACAAATGTCAGCAGCTCCTCTTCACTGCCCGTCCACAGAATGAAGATGTCGTCAATATAGCGAAGGTATTTGACGATATGCCGTCCATGCGTGGTGTCAGTTAATATGTGCAACCGTTCATACAAATCCATAAACAGATTAGCGTACGACGGTGCCATATTTGAGCCCATGGCAGTGCCCGTAAGTTGCAAGTAGTAGTGTTTCTCAAATTTAAAGAAGTTCTTATGGAGGATGACCTCAATGAGCAACATGAGAAAGTCAACTGGTGGACCCTGTTCGACTCCCTGTTCTTCCAATTTTGTGCGTACTGCTTCTAGGCCCCCTGCATGGGGAATGTTGGTGTACAGGCTGGACACATCTAGCGTAGCAAGAATACATTCTGCTGTGTTAACGGAAAGATGGCTGAGCTGCTCAATAAAGTCCGTGGTGTCCTTGATGTATGAACCCATTCCAGCCACCAGTGGCTGTAGATAGAAGTCCACAAATTGCGAGAGGGGATGGCACAGCGACCCACGGGCCGCGATGATGGGTCTGCCCGGTGGTGCGACTATAGATTTGTGTACTTTGGGTAGTGTGTATAATACTGGCATCACAGGGTGGTCCTGAGTCAGGAATTTACTGGTTTCTTCTGTGATCCAGGCATTATTCAAGCCCAATCGGATGATGCCATCAATCTCCTTCTTGTAGGCTATCGTCGGATCCCCCGGGAGGCGTCTATAATGATGTACAACTGCAAGCTGTTGCTCAATCTCCTGCTTATAGTATTGATAATTTAAAACCACAATCCCTCCACCCTTGTCTGCTGCTCTCACTATAATCCCCTTGTTCTCCCATAGCATTTTCAGGGCAGCTCTCTCCTCTCTCGATGTATTAAAAAAGCTGGTCTTATGATTCTTCAGAATTTTCCGTGTGTCTTTCATCACCAAGTTCATAAATGCAGCTATGTTGGGGTTCAGTGAGTGCGGGTCAAAGGTGCTCCTGGTCTTAAATGGATTAGGGGTAATGTCTCCAAAAGAGTTAATATCAATATTCTTAGAGAAGAAATCCTTTAACTTCAATTGTCTGTGCAGTCTGTACATATCAACCTCCCAGTCAAAGGAATCCTGCATATGGGTTGGCACAAATGATAAGCCTTTCTGTAAAATGCTAACCTCTGCCGGTGTCAGTGAGTGGTCCGATAGATTGTAGATCACCGTCTCGCTTGCCTGGTGCCCCTTGTCGCTTTTCCTTCGCGCACGGGATACCGCCGATCTCCGGCCACCTCTCCTGGTGGGTCTGTGCGCGTTGTGCCCTGCGGGAGAGTTCTCGCTCGACCGCCATCGCCCGGACCTAAAAAAGGCTCCATGGAGGTGTTGTCCGGGGCATCTGATGCATCAGTATCACTGGTCGTGTAGCCCATCCTGGCAGCATCACCCCGCCTAGACCGAGGCTGGTATCGTCGCTGTGGACCGCTTCTACCGCTCTTCGTCTCACCCAGCCCCATGTGCCATCGGTAGACGATGCGCTCTTTGTAGTCCGCAGTCACCTGCCGGAGCTTCTCCTTCTTAAACTTGATTAAATTTGCCCTATAGGCATCAATGGTATTCTGCATCTTATCCAGCCAGTTGGTATCCATGTCCGCTGCCAGGGTGTCCACATGTTTGGTTTCTATTACTGCAATGTCCTTTTTCAATTTGGCAATTTCCTTGCTTGATTGGTCAATGACCAGAATCATTAGATCGAAAGAACATTTGTTTAAAATGGCTATCCAGCGTTTGCAGAAATCCATGTCACATCTGCCAATGGTAGGCTGATTTTTCACCCTGAACCCCCTTGGCAGCATCCTCGCTTTGTGGTAGTTTAAGTGCCTACTCTCATGTCATGATGAGTCATTTGGATAATCAGGTAATAGGGGAGGGGGCACGGAGCACAGCTATGTTGCATATTCTGTCTGATTGCATGTTGGTGATTGGTTCCCTTTGTTTGCATTGCACTATGGGTGAGGGTATATATGTGTGGTCACTTGCACTTGTGGGTTGCACGGCCCTGAGGAAGGTCTCTCTGTGGGACCGAAACGTTGGCTTACGTGTATTTCATGTTGTGAATATAGATTTTTGGATTAACCCCGTGCGGTGTGCTGTCTCTTTACTGGTCTTTGGATTGGTTCGTATCATACTTATTTTCTATGGGACTAGCATCTGCTATTATAACCTTTTCTACTGCAGTGTGCTGACTGACCTTCATGTGAATTTATGCTTTATGGGTTGTGCACCTACGTACTTTATTCATTGCTGTACATTCCCTGCGATGGCCTAGCGGGGAGTTGTATTTAGGAAACACTTGGCCTCATTTACATATTCTATCTGCATATGGTTGTGACTATTTGTTATATGTGCAATGGAGGAATTTGCTGACATCACAGGCATTTTTTCGTCCCTATCGGATGTGGCGGGTTTCAGTGATGCAGAGGTCGCACAGATCCGCTTCACAGAGTCCTTTGATGATGTAGCAGGACCTGACAAGGCAGCTGATGTTTTCAATGAGCTCATTAAATTG
This sequence comes from Ascaphus truei, assembly GCF_040206685.1. Classification (NCBI taxonomy): domain Eukaryota; kingdom Metazoa; phylum Chordata; class Amphibia; order Anura; family Ascaphidae; genus Ascaphus; species Ascaphus truei. The sequence goes on along the minus strand of NC_134486.1, from coordinate 121,909,275 downwards.
AAGAAACGTGAAGTGGATTTTTATTTACATGGCCTCACCCTGTCACACTACCACAAAGCGAGGATGCTGCCAAGGGGGTTCAGGGTGAAAAATCAGCCTACCATTGGCAGATGTGACATGGATTTCTGCAAACGCTGGATAGCCATTTTAAACAAATGTTCTTTCGATCTAATGATTCTGGTCATTGACCAATCAAGCAAGGAAATTGCCAAATTGAAAAAGGACATTGCAGTAATAGAAACCAAACATGTGGACACCCTGGCAGCGGACATGGATACCAACTGGCTGGATAAGATGCAGAATACCATTGATGCCTATAGGGCAAATTTAATCAAGTTTAAGAAGGAGAAGCTCCGGCAGGTGACTGCGGACTACAAAGAGCGCAACGTCTACCGATGGCTCCTGGGGCTGGGTGAGACGAAGAGCGGTAGAAGCGGTCCACAGCGACGATACCAGCCTCGGTCTAGGCGGGGTGATGCTGCCAGGATGGGCTACACGACCAGTGATACTGATGCATCAGATGCCCCGGACAACACCTCCATGGAGCCTTTTTTAGGTCCGGGCGATGGCGGTCGAGCGAGAACTCTCCCGCAGGGCACAACGCGCACAGACCCACCAGGAGAGGTGGCCGGAGATCGGCGGTATCCCGTGCGCGAAGGAAAAGCGACAAGGGGCACCAGGCAAGCGAGACGGTGATCTACAATCTATCGGACCACTCACTGACACCGGCAGAGGTTAGCATTTTACAGAAAGGCTTATCATTTGTGCCAACCCATATGCAGGATTCCTTTGACTGGGAGGTTGATATGTACAGACTGCACAGACAATTGAAGTTAAAGGATTTCTTCTCTAAGAATATTGATATTAACTCTTTTGGAGACATTACCCCTAATCCATTTAAGACCAGGAGCACCTTTGACCCGCACTCACTGAACCCCAACATAGCTGCATTTATGAACTTGGTGACGAAAGACACACGGAAAATTCTGAAGAATCATAAGACCAGCTTTTTTAATACATCGAGAGAGGAGAGAGCTGCCCTGAAAATGCTACGGGAGAACAAGGGGATTATAGTGAGAGCAGCAGACAAGGGTGGAGGGATTGTGGTTTTAAATTATCAATACTATAAGCAGGAGATTGAGCAACAGCTTGCAGTTGTACATCATTATAGACGCCTCCCGGGGGATCCGACGATAGCCTACAAGAAGGAGATTGATGGCATCATCCGATTGGGCTTGAATAATGCCTGGATCACAGAAGAAACCAGTAAATTCCTGACTCAGGACCACCCTGTGATGCCAGTATTATACACACTACCCAAAGTACACAAATCTATAGTCGCACCACCGGGCAGACCCATCATCGCGGCCCGTGGGTCGCTGTGCCATCCCCTCTCGCAATTTGTGGACTTCTATCTACAGCCACTGGTGGCTGGAATGGGTTCATACATCAAGGACACCACGGACTTTATTGAGCAGCTCAGCCATCTTTCCGTTAACACAGCAGAATGTATTCTTGCTACGCTAGATGTGTCCAGCCTGTACACCAACATTCCCCATGCAGGGGGCCTAGAAGCAGTACGCACAAAATTGGAAGAACAGGGAGTCGAACAGGGTCCACCAGTTGACTTTCTCATGTTGCTCATTGAGGTCATCCTCCATAAGAACTTCTTTAAATTTGAGAAACACTACTACTTGCAACTTAAGGGCACTGCCATGGGCTCAAATATGGCACCGTCGTACGCTAATCTGTTTATGGATTTGTATGAACGGTTGCACATATTAACTGACACCACGCATGGACGGCATATCGTCAAATACCTTCGCTATATTGACGACATCTTCATTCTGTGGACGGGCAGTGAAGAGGAGCTGCTGACATTTGTTTCTGATTTAAACAAAATCCCCTCCACAATCCGTTTTACCCTCAACCACAGCTACCAGGAAATCGCTTTTTTAGACACCATAGTGTACAAAATTGGAGGCACGCTGGCTACTAGAATATACCGGAAGAGTACAGACAAGAACTCCCTTCTTTGTGCAGCCAGCCACCATCCTGTACCACTCAAGAGGGGTCTCCCATACTCCCAGCTTCTCCGAGTGAAAAGAATCACCACTGATCCAGAAGAATCCCAAAGGGCCTTGGCCCAAATGGCCGCACGCTTCCGGGAGAGGGGCTATTCGGCCAAGGACATCAATTTTGCCTTGCAAAAGGTTGGACAGGTTGATAGGGGTGAACTATTGACACCTTCGACAGGCAGACCGGTGAGCAATAGGCTCAATATAGTCAGTACATTCAGTACTGCTACCAACAGCATTAAGCGCTGCATTCGGGGCAATTGGCGCATCCTGGAGAATGACGAGAGGATTGGTGCATATGCTAGAGAGCCACCTCTATTCTGCTTTCGTCGGGGACCAAACATTGGTGACATGGTCACTGGATCTGACCCAATAGACAAATATGCCACACCCACCACTTGGTTAGCCAAAAAACCTGGTTCGTACCGCTGTCATGGCTGTACCAACTGCAACTATATGCAGCTGGGCCCTAGCTACAATCACCCGCATAGTGGCGCACCGATTAAAATCAAACAACAACTGAACTGTGAGTCTAAATTCGTGGTGTACCTTATTAAGTGTCCTTGTGGATTGCTGTACATCGGGAAGACTGTAAGGATGCTGAAAGAACGCATGGCCATGCACCGTTCAAACATCAGAAAAGCCCTACTGAGTGATGCCTCTGATGTAGACCTGAAGTGCCTACCTGTGGCTAGACATTTCAAGGAAAAAAGGCATACACTGGCCACACTTCGTTGTATGCCTATTCTGCAGGTTCCAGTCCCCCCCCGTGGGGGTGACAGGGGCAGGACTTTGCTTAAACAGGAAGCAAGGCTTATCTATGAACTAAGAACTATGACACCTGGTGGCCTAAATGAGGAACTTTCACTTAGCTGCTTTTTGTAGCAGTCTCCCTGCTTTCACTTGACTTTGCATTATGCCTTTTTTATGTTTGTCACTCATACTCTGTTGCATCACTCCCTCTGCACTTTTGCACTTCCTTTGTCCTTATATACTATGGTGATGCTATGCGCTCCTTGTGCTCTATACCTCTACCTGTCCCCCTGTGGTTCACCTTAACGCTCTGTGTATTACTATTCTGTTTAGCCCATTATTACTGTCAGTGTGTGGGTAACTGTGCACCGAGGCGGTTTTTCAGACTGCGCATGTGCGTTTTGCGCTGCCGGCGTCCCTGGTGGCCAGGGAGAGTCAATGAGGCGTCTGCTCACAGCTGTGATGCGCGGCGTACTCTCCTTGCTGGCGCTCCGGCAGTCAATATGTTTTGGCCCACTGCAGATGCGCGGCGCGCGACCTTCCCCCGCAAGGGCAGTAGACCCTGGGACCAGTGTCTAAAGGGTGTCTTTCTCCTAATAGTTTAAGTGCCTACTCTCATGTCATGATGAGTCATTTGGATAATCAGGTAATAGGGGAGGGGGCACGGAGCACAGCTATGTTGCATATTCTGTCTGATTGCATGTTGGTGATTGGTTCCCTTTGTTTGCATTGCACTATGGGTGAGGGTATATATGTGTGGTCACTTGCACTTGTGGGTTGCACGGCCCTGAGGAAGGTCTCTCTGTGGGACCGAAACGTTGGCTTACGTGTATTTCATGTTGTGAATATAGATTTTTGGATTAACCCCGTGCGGTGTGCTGTCTCTTTACTGGTCTTTGGATTGGTTCGTATCATATATATATATATATATATATATATATATATATATATATATATATATATATATATACAGTGTTCGACAAACCTATACATTTGCTCGCCCCGGGCGAGTGGATTTAACATCGTGGCGAGCTCCTATTGGCCCAAGCAGCACACGTTTGGTACAAGGTGGCGAGTAGATTTTTTTGTGTGGCGAGTATAGATGTTTTGGTGATTTGTCGACCACTGTGTGTGTGTATATATATATATAAAGGTTTTGAGGGACTGCTGTTGGGGACTTGGAACATTGATGCTCATGTTCAGTCTTCACAGGGTACAAAAAAGAAACCAGTCATTGAGTGCTCTGCATACCTAAGTATATCTAATACCTGAGGGAGAAGGAGTAAAGACACTGACTCTGTAAACAATAACACGAGTCAGAGAACCTGGTTCAATTCCTGAGATCAGCTCATTGGGTAAGTTATTCTATCTCTGTGCCTGATGAAAGGTCCGTATGACACCTGAAACGTCTTTCCACTGTTCTTGGTTGTCACATTAAATGGAGAATTGCATTATGAACTTGTGAGTAGAGATATTTTGTATCTCTGTCTTAGAGAACACCTGTACTTGTTTAGCTCTGTGCCTCAGGCACTAAAAATATAAGCACATCTAGCAGGGACTGTCCTGTGTGTTACCCTACATAGTTACATAGTACTGTAGATCTCATAAGGGGAAAAAATTAATTCTTCCTGACTACAAATATTGAATTGTATCAACATCCTTCCCATGTTTATTTATTTTGTATATATTCCTGTATAGCTTTCCTTTCTTAAAAGATATTCAACTTTAAAATATATATATCTTTTGGAGCTGCCATCAAAGTCGCCATACTGTAGGTGATGAATTCTACATTTTAACTATCCTTACTGTACAGAACTATTTCCTTTGTTGCTTGTAAATCACCTTTCCTTCAACCTTCATTGATGACCCTGTGTCGTTTGTACTGCCCTTGTGATAAATGGTTCTTTTGAAAGCGTCTTGTATTGTCCCCGAATATATTTCAATATAGTTATCATATCCCCTCCTAGGCGCCATTTTTACAATGTAAGCAAATCTAATTTAGCTAGCCTCTCCTCATAAATCTGCCTCTAGTTCAATAATGTCTTTTCTAAGGTGTGGTGCCCAAAATTGGACTCCATATTCAAGATGTGGTCTTACTAATGCTTTATAAAGGGGCATAATTATGTTTACTTCCCTTCAATCAATTGCCGTTTATTGCAAGATAAGATCTTGTTTACCTTTGCAGCTACTGCATGACTTTGAGCACTATTACTAAGCCTGCTGTCTACAAGCACTCCTAAATCCTTCTCCATCCAGGATTCCCCTGATTTATCTCTGTTTAATGTGTAAGTCGCCTGTTTATTCATGCTTCCCAAATGCATAACCTTACATTTATCTGTATTAAACCTCATCTGCCATTTACCTGCCAAGTTTCCAGTCTATCCAGTCAGTCCTTCTGAAGAGAAATTACATCCTGCTCTGATTCTACTACCTTACACAATTTAATGTCATCAGCAAAGATGGAAACTTTGCCCTCTATGCCAACCTCAAGGTCATTAATAAACAAGTTTAAAAAGCAGGGGGTCCCAGTACCGATCCCTGAGGTACTCCACTCACGACTTTAGCCAACCTGAAAAAGTTCCATTTATGACAACCCTCTGTCTATCCTTCAACCAGTTTTCAATCCAGGTGCAAATATTTTTTACTGAGTCCAATGGACCAACCTCTTGTGTGGAACCGTTTAGGAAGCCTTTGCAAAATCGAAGTAGACCGCGCATTACACTGTAACTGTGAAGCGCTTTGAGTTCTATTGGGAGAAAAGCGCTATATGAAATAAAGTTGTTATTATTATTAAATAGCCTTGGTTATAATTAAGACTGGGATAATAGGTTAAGTTTGTATTAATTAGGGTAATCCAAAAAACTTGGTCTGATAGTAGCGCTCAAGTAGAGATGGGCGGACTTGTCTGAATCCGATCCGTGGATTTTCCCAGCCCTTTCAGACCCAATCCGATCCGCACATTGAAATCCAAGGTCGGATTTCATCATCCTTAGGCTGCGCCGATTCTTCAAAACCCGGCAGCTGGGCTCGTATTCACGGATTTTAATGAATCCGTCGACAATCCGCGGAAAATCACAATGGCTTAAACTTGAGGCTGCACCCCTATTTAAATACTCCCATAATAAATCAGCTTGCGGATTCAGATTCAGTTTGCAGCTTCGGATTCCGAATCCATCAGCCGGATTTTCAGTAATAGGGGGGGGAAAAACCAGAATCAGTCTCAAAAAGACAGATCTGCGGAATTCCGTGGGTGAAATGACCTGGCCATCCCATGGCGGATTGGAATTTAGGCGAACATTTCGCCCCCATCTCTTTCTTCACTGGACTTGCGCAACACTGGTTTACATGATGCGGTATTTCATACCTATGTGTTATTCAATAATTAGTATCTTGCTGCCTTTCTTTTTGTTTCTACGTTGGGTAGTTTAGGGCTGTGTGTTATTGGAATAGTTTGTTGACATGTTTTTATGAACGTGTAAAAATGCAAAGGCTGGAGCAGTGAAATTACAAAAGGCATTTGCCCTGAAACACCTTTTTTTTTTTTGTATTTGTAGCCCAGACCGGAAAATTTACATTTCTATGGTAACCTTTGCTCACTCTACCTCTTTCCTCTTGGTTTAGCTATTGCATTCTAGCCAGTAAAGGAAGGAAGAGAAAGGGGAGGTTTTCTGCAGCGATATGTCTGCAGCAGCCATCTTTTCAACAACCTGCAGTGACCATGCATTAACCTTTGAGTGCCCCAAGAAGTAGATAAAACATCATGGGGTCGGGCACTCCAAGGACCCCATGACGTATTTGCTACGTTAAAAAGAATTGCTCGTTTTGCTAGGGGATATCCGTCCAGAGTGCTGGATGCAGGGGGCCGACTTCTCTTCTTTCGATCATCAGCGACGGGGCGAGCACGTGACCGCTTTGGAGAGGCGAGTGCTGGAGGGACCTTGGCACTCTAGCCCCTGCCCCTGCCACTCAATGGGTTAAAGCAGCAATCGTGAGTATTTGAAATCTCGGCTCTCCAAGTGGCAGAGATACTTACCTTTCAAATTCTTGCCCGGGAGAAACAATATGACCACTGGGGTGAGCCGAACTGTGCCAGCCAATTCTGGATGTCATCGCAAGATTAAATTGCAATTTCTCATTGGGTGTGATCCCCGCAGTCATCTTTGTTTTTCCTGGCAAATTCTGGCAAAAGTGACCAAATGAATTTCTCAGCAATTTGGGGGCCCAAGGGTTTGGGTATAGCAGCTCAGCTCTGGAGAAATGGCTAGTTAATAATTTAAGGCAAAATAGAAAATGCTTGATTGTTAGGGTGCATTTGCTGCAACACTTGGAAAACAACTGAAACATGTCATTGTGATGTCTTCTAATACATTGTCAAGCGGAATCCAAAAGGACAACTCTGCATTGGGGGGTTTGACAATTCTCTACATTCTTTTCTGAGGCTTGGCTGTAAAAACGGCTTAATGCTGCAGGTTAATGCCTTGGCGAAGTCCCAGGGGCCAAAATGTACTGGAAGCTAAAAAGCACCACGTTCAGCTCCCAAAACCTGAATATATGCAGTTTAATTGACATGTGAGGCATGTAGATACACTCTTGGTTCATTACTATGCTTCGGCTTTTTTTTTTTCTGTTTTAGCCATTGTAGAGTAATTTGAAGATGGTAGCCCAGCTTATTAACTGGTCAATGGACTTGAAAGCATTGAATTCCAAGCGGTAACTTGATCCACTTATCTTGGGTAACTACAGTTTCCTCCTATTTTTCTCATTCTTCGCTACTGCACTGACACACTTTATTCGAGCAAATACCCAGTATGTACCTGGCAGATACCTGTGATGCGCCGCTCCTCACCTCTGACAAGCCCCGTTGCATTTGCCTTCCCAGCCTGGGTTCATGCCTGGCTGACGGGCGGCTGATCTGTTAAATGATAATGATTAGGATTTAATAGGCTGCAATGCTTCGCGTGTCTACCAGATGGCATAAATTCATGAATTGTAATGCAGTATATATATATATATATACTGTGCAGTATTGCAGCCAGCGGGAATAAAATGCTTCAATCCCTGCCTGGAAAATAACCCAATGCACTCGGGCAGAAAACAGTCACAAACCTCAATACACCCGGGTATACCCGAATTCGTGGGACTAGCCGAGCTCGAATAAAGTGTGTCGCCAGTGTATTTTATTCGACTCGATTTCGCATACTGCCAAGCACGTATAATAAGATACTTGCATCACGTAATTTGGAGTAGATGGAGCAGAGGTGAAAGAAACGTAGTGGTCTTTAAAGCAGCGATATAGACAAAAGGAATTTAGTACTATGACAGAGTTTTTTGAAGCATAACCTTTTTCCAAGCGTTCCTGAGTAGGAAGGACTTATTGATATTTTTGGTTTGGCTCTGTGGTTTCCCTTGCGTTCCCTAGCAGCTATTTTATCCATCCCAGGAGTTGGAAAGTGAAGAATGGAAAATGGTGTGAAGATAATGTGAACAAAAATACATCTCAATTCCGCAGCACAGATTGATACTTTAAAGTAGGGATGAGCTGTGTTAAATTTTTTTTTTGTGTGCCATTTTTATTTATTTATTTATTTGATTCATTATTGGTGTCGGGTGATCTCCTGGTGTCGGAACCACATCGATCCCGTAAGGAGCAAAAGCAAGTGCTCACTGTCACTAACACGGTATGGGGTTTGATCAGACTATTTTGCTATCGTAATGACCATGCAGAACAAGGGTTGGGCAACCACAAAAAAATTCCCACGATAATGATATTAATAATTTATTGTGATAAATACCAAATAATAATAACAAATAAAGGTAGTCATTAAAATTACTCTATCGCCTTCCTCCCCCCGATGTTTCTTTAAGAGAGACATTGTGAGGGAGGAAGGGGATAAGAGAGACATTGTGGGGGAGGCAGGGATTTAAGAAGGACATTTTGGGGAGTAAGGGGTGAAAAGAGACATTGTGGGGGAGGAGAGGGATAAGCGAGGCGTCAAGGGGGAGGAAGGGGATAAGAGAGACATTGGAGGAATGAGTGGGATAAAAGAGACATTGTGGGGATGAGTAGGATAAGAGAGACATTGGTGCGGAAGAATGGGTTTAAGAGAGACAGTGGGGGCTGAAGGGGTTAAAAGAGACATTGGGGTGGGGGGGGGGGGGGAGTAAGGAGTTTTAGAGAGACATTGTGGGAGGGAGATTACCTGCATTTCCTTTGATAGCCTTTCCATGCTGCAGTTTTGTCTCTGAGCTCCCAGCTCCACCCCATTCCTCTGCTGGCTCCTCTCTACAGAAGCCTTTCGGAAGGACGGGGTAAGGGAGAGTGTGGCTTGAAGCTCCGAGACACACTGCAGCTTCCCACAGACCCCAGAAGTCTAAATAAACAATGGTCAATACCGAGTTACCATCCATTTTTATTTTACCACGATATTACGATCATACCAATATATTTCCCAAACCTAGGCAGAATCCAAAAGTTAAAGAAACAAAATTTTATTTTGGCCGGAACACAGTACAAAACATGGCAATAACTATAAGGGACTCCTAGCGCACTAGGTGCATGGCGTGCCAAAGTGAACCTTCCCTGGATGCCACGTTCATCCATCCGGTCCTGTTACCCTGGTAATTTGGAATGACCGCCTCACACAGTTCATGATACCATTTGGTGTCCAGTCACTGAGACCAACCATAAACTGCTGTGAAAACCTGATCAGCGTCTATTGTTTCCCAGCCTCCATTTGGAAACATGGTGAACCGGGTTCCAACCAATCAGCTGAGACTTTAACTTTGCTGAGACAATCAGGAGCAAGGGGTGTGCATTAGGAATGGACCAATTGGGGTTGCGGGTGGAGCCAGTGCCCAAGGATAGCCCTGAAGGGCGGGACTTGGGAGTGTGGGAAATTGGAACTGACCAATGGAAACTGAGCTGACAGGTTTAGTATCCAAGCTCCAGTTTCCAATTTCAGCTCCATACTGTACCTCCTATAGGCGTTGTCTACCTTGCTGCCAGGGACAGATCAATTCTCCGCTTTTGCAGTGTGTATTTTCCTAGCAGATGGGCTCGCCCTTCCCCATCTCACCATTATCCATAACCACTGCACCTGGCCCCACAGAAAGGCTAGTTCTCTGACTCATTGTGAGCCTGATACTAGCCATTGTTCCTAGCCCAGGTACACAATGAGATACATAGATAGAGATCAAACCATCAATTTACAGTGTCAGAGATGCAACGCTTTTGAGTTACACATTTTCATGGTCTGATGGGATCTTCCCACCCTGGATGACACATTAACCTCTTGGTTGGGTTGCCATCTTCACTTGTAGGGGCAGCCAACGGTTTTAACCTTTAACCTATCAAACCATACTGCCTTCACCGTCACACACACACACACAACCTTTTCTATCAAAGTGTGTGTAAAAATGTCCACAGACGACAGGTAGCTGCTGTCAAGCCAATCCAAAAGGGTGACTTATAATGAGTTGCCATTTTGGAAAAGGACAAATTTGTTCTTTTTGAGGGAGTACAGCAGCTCAGTTGTTAGAGCTCCCCCTTTTAGAAGTGGGTGAACCCAACTTGAATCCTTGTGTCAGATCTCTTTGTGACCTTGGCCAAATCACCTCAGGCACCAACCTTGGCCAAATCACCTCAGGCACCAAGAAGTGAATGGTGTACTGTTCTGGGCAATGACTGTTTGGGGGGATGTTTATTCAACTGCAATGGGAGTTTCCATGCAATAGTTCCCAGATCGGCACTATTGCAGATCAACGAATAACCCCAATTGTGCCTGCAAAATTCTGTTTACAGCACTATGTACACTGTCGGCATGACACAAGAAAAAAAATATATGTTTTATTATTGTTACCACCATGCACAGAAAGATATGGTGAGTAAAAAAAGTGACAAACCCTCTGCCATACAGTGTAAAGCAAATAAAAATACCACTTGTGAGCACATTCACATGTCTCAGACAGGTCTGCAACCCAGGATTCTGGGTAGTGACTTGTAAAGAAGTACCCACGGGCCCAAAAGGTTAACACTGCTGTCTGTGAGCAGGTTTAGTGGCTATGCACTTCTTTAACCCAGGCTGTGCTGGAAAGCTGTGTAATACAGAAGGCATTCATTTATAAGGGTCCATGTTAAAATGGAAAAGAAGCAAAAAGTGACACACTGTGGGGGCACATTTGCATGTCATTACCCAGAATTCCTTGCTGCAGTGGAAACCTTGTATGCTGGGAAATAATGGGGAAAGGCAGGTTTATGGACCTGTCTGAAACGGGAATGTGCTCATAAGTGGTATTTTTATTTGCTATTATTGTTACCAAAACATTACATTTTTGCCAAACACAGTGTATGAGCACTGATGTCTTTTCTCAACATGTCACTGTTTCGTATGTTTACGCTTCCATGTAAGACTCCAGCTTTGCTCTGGAAAATGCAAACAGGTTCATGAGATGGGAGATTAAAAAAACGTGTTGTAACTCAGCCCTCTCTTTTAATTGTGACATCCAGGAAAAAATCTATATATTTTTAAAATAATTTATGACTGTAATCCACTTGCTTCAAAAAATTCAGTCACCCTTGAAGTGAAACTTTTAATCTGTTTCATGCAATTTTCTGGTTACTATGCGATTCATTTTGGTCAGATACTTATTGCACAGCACTGTTTAATGACAGCATTAACATTATTTTACAAACAAAGAACAATGGGGATTTACAATTTACCTTTTTCGGGAGAGAGATGAAGCAACAGAACGCAAGTCTTCAAAATATTTGTTCACTATAAAAAAAAAATTAATATGTTTTTTTTTTTTTGTACATTCTACCCCTTAAACTTTTTACTGCCAGGAGTTTATTTTTATCCTAAGAACGACTGTTTTTTTTATAATCTGTTTTTACATTTCCCATTCCAGTTTAATAACAGAATTAGCAAAACCTGTTTACGTGCCTTGAAAAGTGTAGCACCCACAACCCAGTGTGCATTACAGAGGAATGCGCTTTCAGTTTCACCTCTCAGCATCTTCTGAGTTATACAGTAAGAGTTAGTGGTTTAATGCCATAAACTGGTGCAATAAATGTACTTCCAGTGGGATCACAGTTTGTTTAGAAATTACACAACAGCTTTAAAGGATCCTTATAGACTTTACTTGTTCATGCTTTGGCGAAACATTTTGCATCTTTCCTGTGTTCTAAAAATACATTTTCTTGTCTTATGACGTGGCAACTTCCCATTGGATAACCACGGCCTCCATGTTTAAATAACCAGGAAGTGTACCAGCACTAAAACCGCGAATATATCGAGAATGGTGGGGGAAAGGGCGGTCTCTGGTGGAGAAAATAGCACAATTCAACTGCGGAGGACTCTCGATTTGAAATATTGCTTAAAAAAATAAAATAATCTGTTTACATTCTTGGTGGTATTGCAGCTTTAAACTAGAAAGCTTAATTTTTTTTATGCTGATATAGTTATGTAAAAGCTATGAGATGAAAGGATGAAAAATATATATTTCAGTGAAGGACTTTGATGTATATTCATTGGAAGGAATCGGTAGCAAAGGCATTTTGTGTTTAGCCTGGCCTGTACGGCTCAAGTTTAAATGTAGCATCCGTTGCAGTTTGAGTTCTCTAGTGACATCCAACTGTCTGCAATTTCTACTCCACAGAGCAGTAGTTCTAGTATTCTCATGTATTGGGGCCATCAGAGTCTATGCTCATGGTTGCACCGTATGGTGTGTACATAAAAATATCTACAACTTGGCTCAACTCCTACACAAACACCCCCTGAGATTGAACACCCCCCCCCCACCCACCTTAGAATTAAATTTCTGAACACCTTTTATTACTAGTTGCATAGAAGGGAGGATCACCCTACAGAAGGGATGCACAATCTTTCCGTGCTGCGCCCTCCTGCCTGCTTTCCTCCCTGCTCGCGCCCCCCCCCCCACCTTGTCTCTGGCTTACTATGTCATGTGACCCCGTGGTGTAATTTGACGCCGCGTTTCCATAGCGACACGTCGACGAAGACAAGGTAAAGCTGCGCTTATAGTCCCGGTGACGCCGCATCAAAACAAGTGAATGCAATCTGTTGTGTGCGCGACCGCAACGGCACGACCAGAATCGCTGGTCAATGAAAATTGATTTTTTTTTTCAGCGAATGCGCGTGACGTCAGAGGGCACGTGAGCGGTTCAGCCAATGAGGGCGAATTGCTCACGGCCACGCCCCCTGGTTCCCGTCTCTGGTCTCCTACACTATAGGCAGAAATCGCTATGACAACGGCGATGGATGACGTCACGCAGTCACGCCGCTGTAGCCGGGATTATAAGAGCGGCCTAAGTGAAGTTGCAGAGGCCTCACGCGATCCCCCGACATTAATTACAAATGCCTTGGGGGAAGAGCGCAGGGCCGCTGCAACCGGCGCGACCCCCCCTGAAAAATCTTGCGCCCCCCCCCGTTTGCGCACCGCTGCTCTACAGTACATGTTCTACTCGCAGAATTATTTTTTTTGTCCTGCTTATCAAGTTCAATAGTAGTGCCGCAGGAGGAAGCCACAACCTCCATATTAATGAACAATTGGTTAACTGAGGAAGAAGTTCATATGCGACTTGAAAAAATTAAAGTTAATAAGGCACCTGGCCCCGATGGCATACATCCAAGAGTTCTCAAGGAGTTAAGCTTAGTAATAGCAAAACCATTATATTTAATATTCAAGGACTCCATTTCCACAGGCTCAGTACCACAAGATTGGCGTAAAGCAGATGTGGTGCCTATATTTAAAAAGGGAGCTAGATCACAACCGGGAAATTACAGACCTGTAAGCCTGACTTCAATAGTAGGGAAACTACTTGAAGGTTTAATACGGGATAATATTCAGGAATACCTAATGGAAAATAAAATTATTAGTAATAGTCAGCATGGATTTATGAAGGATAGATCTTGCAAAACTAACCTTATTTGTTTCTTTGAGGAGGTAAGTAGGAATCTAGACCAGGGTAATGCTGTTGATGTGGTCTACTTAGATTTTGCAAAGGCTTTTGATACGGTTTCACACAAGAGGTTGGTGTACAAAATAAAGAAAGTTGGACTGAGTAATAATATATGCACCTGGATTGAAAACTGGTTAAAGGACAGACAACAGAGGGTTGTCATAAATGGAACTTTTTCAGGTTGGGCTAAAGTCGTGAGTGGAGTACCTCAGGGATCGGTACTGGGACCCCTGCTTTTTAACTTGTTTATTAATGACCTTGATGTTGGGATCGAGAGCAAAGTCACCATCTTTGCTGATGATACTAAATTGTGTAAGGTAATAGAATCAGAGCAGGATGTAATTTCTCTTCAGAAGGACTTGGAGAGACTGGAAACGTGGGCAGGTAAATGGCAGATGAGGTTTAATACAGATAAATGTAAGGTTATGCATTTGGGATACAAGAATAAAAAGGCGACTTACAAATTAAATGGAGATATATTGGGGGAATCCTTGATGGAGAAGGATTTAGGAGTGCTTGTAGACAGCAGGCTTAGCAATAGTGCCCAATGTCATGCAGTAGCTGCAAAGGCAAATAAGATCTTATCTTGCATCAAACAGGCAATGGATGGAAGGGAAGTAAACATAATTATGCCCCTTTACAAAGCATTAGTAAGACCACACCTTGAATATGGAGTACAATTTTGGGCACCAATCCTAAGAAAAGACATTATGGAACTAGAGAGAGTACAGAGAAGAGCCACCAAATTAATAAAGGGGATGGACATTCTAACTTATGAGGAGAGGCTAGCTAAATTAGATTTATTTACATTAGAAAAGAGGCGTCTAAGAGGGGATATGATAACTATATACAAATATATTCAGGGACAATACAAGGAGCTTTCAAAAGAACTATTCATCCCACGGGCAGTACAAAGGACTCGGGGCCATCCCTTAAGGTTGGAGGAAAGGAAATTTCACCAGCAACAAAGGAAAGGGTTCTTTACAGTAAGGGCAGTTAAAATGTGGAATTCATTACCCATGGAGACTGTGATGGCAGATACAATAGATTTGTTCAAAAAAAGCTTGGACATCTTTTTAGATGGGAAAGGTATACAGGGATATACCAAATAAGTATACATGGGAAGGATGTTGATCCAGGGATTAATCCGATTGCCAATTCTTGGAGTCAGGAAGGAATTAATTTTTCCCCTTAATGTGGTTTTTTGTTTGCCTTCCTCTGGATCAATAAGTATAGATATAGGATAAAGTATCTGTTGTCTAAATTTAGCATACAGTAGAGGCAACGCTTATTCTAACATTTGCTTTAAACTAGCCGGGTTACATTCAGGGTATGTGCTGGGTATGTTCTGGGCTAGTTTGAGGCACGTTTAAAGCATTTCTGCATTGACTAACGACCCATAGGATTAACACAGCAGGGATCCCTGGCAGTTTAATTCAGTTTGAATGGGACTGCCAGAGACCCCCGCTGTTAATCTGATAGGCCATTAATCAATGCAGAAATGCTGGGGCTAGTTTAAGGAAAGTTTAAGGCATGTATTCAGAATGTACCTGGGTGTACCTGGGTCTTTTGGGGAATTGCCACTGGTTTTTGTTAGAATAAGCGTTGCCTCTCTGTAGGTTGAACTTGATGGACGGAAGTCTTTTTTCAACCTCATCTACTATGTAACTTATCAAATAACCCCTGTAAGTATCAGGGTGCCATGTTGCGGCGGTGCAGGTAGTTAGGGGCAATCTTTGCAACATGAACCTTTATTTCAGAGTGGCCAAATAAGTGTCACAGTGTCACAAACAGTGCGTTTTAGGTTTCTTTTTCCCTACGGGCCGAGAAAATTGGGAGTTCTCAGTAGAATAGCTGTCTAGTATTAAGGAAAATCACTTGTGCCAAGGAGATAATTAATGATGGGTTTTTTTTTAGGGGACATTTAAACATACTATAGGGTGACCATATTTGTCCCGGGAAAAACCGGGACAAATGTTGTGCCTGTGCGAGCGCTGACCGAGCGTACGCGCTTCCCAGCCGCGCATGCGTGGTCAGTGCTTGCCAGCCACGCATGCACAGCCAGCAAACGCCGATCGCGCATGTGCATGAGTGCTGATGCATGTGCGGCCGGCGCAGATAAAAACCGGGACAAAGGCCTAACAACCGGGACATCGGGTCACCCTACCCTACTAGCGTCCAGTCAAATTGCAGCCTGGGCATTTTTCTGTGTCAAACGATTGTAAACATCCTAGGAAATAACCAGGGCTTTTCTTAGAGAATAGAAACAGTTAAGAAGCCTCAGTGAGGGTAATTCCTTAAGGGGGGAAATATATTTGCTGCAGGATTACGGATGATGATAAAGATATTTCATAAATAACTCTGACAGACAGAACACAGCGGCTACCAATGGGGAAGCATATCCACGGAGTTCGTAAATTCTGTCTCTGGTGACCCCACTGTCAACATTAATGCATTCTTAGAAGCAGCAATCCACATCACAGTTTGAACCTAGTAATTACATAAATGTTTGTTAATATAACGGCAGCAAATTGCACTGAGTCTGTTTGGATTTCAGATTGATGTGAAGGATTAACACACTCACTTCCTAGAGAGACTGCAGCACACCACATTAACAGAGTATGGATCTGTACGCATTTAAAGCTTAGACTTTCTATGCAATATGGTGTAGTAATTGTGTGTATGTGTGTTTGTGTGTGTATATATATATATATATATATATATATACAGTGTTCGACAAACCTATACATTTGCTCGCCCCGGGCGAGTGGATTTAACCCCCGGGCGAGTAAATATTGGCCCAAGCAGTACACGTTTGGTACTAGGTGGCGAGTAGATTTTTTGGTGATTTGTCAACCACTGTTAATATATATGTATTTATGTGTGTTTGTGTATATATATATGTATTTATGTATGTATGTGTATATATATATATATATATATATATGTATATATATATATATATATATATATATATATATATATATATATATATATATATATATATATATATATATGTATGATACGAACCAATCCAAAGACCAGTAAAGAGACAGCAGACCGCACGGGGTTAATCCAAAAATCTATATTCACAACATGAAATACACGTAAGCCAACGTTTCGGTCCCACAGAGAGACCTTCCTCAGGGCCGTGCAACCCACAAGTGCAAGTGACCAAACATATATACCCTCACCCATAGTGCAATGCAAACAAAGGGAACCAATCACCAACATGCAATCAGACAAAATATGCAACATAGCTGTGCTCCGAGCACAGCTATGTTGCATATTTTGTCTGATTGCATGTTGGTGATTGGTTCCCTTTGTTTGCATTGCACTATGGGTGAGGGTATATATGTTTGGTCACTTGCACTTGTGGGTTGCACGGCCCTGAGGAAGGTCTCTCTGTGGGACCGAAACGTTGGCTTACGTGTATTTCATGTTGTGAATATAGATTTTTGGATTAACCCCGTGCGGTCTGCTGTCTCTTTACTGGTCTTTGGATTGGTTCGTATCATACTTATTCTCTATGGGACTAGCATCTGCTATTACAACCTTTTCTACTACAGTGTGCTGACTGACCTTCATGTGTATATATATATGTATATGTATTTATATATATATAAATATATATATATATATATATGTGTGTATATATGTATGTATATATGTATATATATATGTGTGTGTGTGTATATATATATATATATATATATATATATATATATATATATATGTGTGTGTGTGTGTATATATATATGTGTGAGTATATATATATATATATATATATATATATATATATATATATATGTGTGTATATATGTATATATATGTGTGTATATGTATATATATATATATATATATATATATATATATATATATATACATATATATATATATACATATATACACACATATATATATACACAGCTAAACCCCGTTATAGCGCGGTCCTCGGGGGCCACCCGATCCGACCGCGCTAGAACCGGGGTCGCGCTAATTTTTTTAAAAAAATGGCCGCCACGCGCCTGATTGGGAGGGAGGGAGTGAGGAGGGAAGGAAGAAAGAGGTGGCCGGAAGCCCTACACGTCCCCTAGCAACGGCAAGTCCAGCCGCAACCTGCTCCTTACCTCCCACCACCGGCATCCATTTCCTCCCCCACCCAGGCCCCCACACCTACCGGCCCTCTGTGGCATAGCCCACGCGGCCCTCCGAGTCCCAGCCTGCTCCTCACTCACCCCCCCCTCCTCCCGACACCCCCCCCCCCTCCTCCTGATGCCAGCTCCGCTCCGATCTCAGCACCAAAGGTAGGGAGGGGTAGTGTGAGGTGTGGTGTAGTGTGCTGAGAGTGTGCTGTGAGTGTGTTGTGAGTGCTGTGAGTGCTGTGAGAGTGTGCTGTGAGTGCTGTGTGCTGTGAGTGCTGTTGCTGAGTACTGTGAGAGTGTGCTGTGAGAGCTGTGTGCTGCGAGTGCAGTGTGCAGTGAGAGTGTGTGCTGTGAGCAGTGTGTGCAGTGTGCAGTGAGAGTGTGTGCAGTGAGCAGTGTTCAGTGAGTGCTCGGAGTGTGTATAGTGTGCAGTGAGAGTGTGTGCAGTGTGCAGTGAGAGAGTGCTGGGAATGTGTGCAGTGGGGCAGTGAGAGTGTGTTCAGTGTGCAGTGAGTGCTGGGAGTGTGTGCAGTGGGGCAGTGGGGCAGTGGGGCAGTGTGTGGTGTGTGCAGTGAGAGTGTGTGCTGTGAGCAGTGTAGTGTGCAGTGTAGAGTGTGTGCAGTGAGTGCTATGAGTGTGTGCAGTGTGCAGTGAGGAGTGTGTGTGCAGTGAGGAGTGTGTGTGCAGTGAGGAGTGTGCGCGCGCAGTGAGGAGTGTGCGCGCGCAGTGAGGAGTGTGCGCGCGCAGTGAGGAGTGTGCGCGCGCAGTGAGGAGTGTGCGCGCGCAATGAGGAGTGTGTGTGCGCAGTGTGTTTTAAACGGGAGCCACGTGAAAACCGCGTTATTACCGAATTCGCGTTATAACGGGTCGCGCTATAACGGGGTTCAGCTGTATATATATAAAGGAAGCATAAGCTTATAGGAGTCCCTGTCAAAAATTGATTTGAAGCAAAAGGTGTCACTGTGTGCTCATTTGCATGGAATTTCCCAGAATCCCTTGCTGCAGTGGAAGCACTGTGCGCTTGGCAATAATGGTGAAAGGGAGGGTTGCAGACCTGTCTAAAACATGCAAATGAGCGCACAGTAATATTTCCATTTGCTATATGCAACTGTACAGTACAGATTAAATACTCTGAGATATACTGTACTTTAAATATGAAAAACAACATTATTCAAACAGATTTATCTTTAAAACTACCATCATAATCCATTCCATCCTATTATATCAGATATGCTTATACTAAGATAGAAACATAGAATTTGATGGCAGATAAGAACCCCTTGGCTCACCCTGCCTGCCCATTTTCCTATCTGCTGTAACACCTTAGATCCTATTTGATCCTTGTCTTCCTTTTGTATTTCGGATAGCCTTATGTCTATCCCTAGCATGTTTGTATTACCTTAATGTATTGGCCCCTGCCACCTCTGTTGGGAGGCTGTTCCATGAATGCACTACCCTTTCACGTTAACCCTTGATCTGCCACCCTCAGCTTCAGAGCATGAAACATGCTTTCCTCCTGTACGTTCTTGACATTCTTTATGATTGCATCGTTATACATGACTTGTATAATTATATGTATTAGTACTTAAACAGCTGTTAAGTTCATAGCCAAAAATGATGACATTATGCCATAGCATCGTCAAAGTAAGATCTATAAGCAGCCAGTACTGTATGTTTGGTACATACTGTATATAAACTGGTAAAGTGCATGCACCATGGCCTACGTGTTATCAGCCTATAAGTGATTCTCACAATGAAAGCAGCTCCAATACACATACTTAATAGGGCCATTACCTAAACAGTGATGGCTGTTATTTTCCCTGAGGTTAACGCTTATCCTCAAAGCTAATTATATACAAAAACAACGGCTGGAATACAACTCATTAGCATGGGCTTAACGTCACATTAAATTAGCATAACATTGGATTAGCTTCCAATAACGCAACATTAAATCCGTCTCAGCAATCCTTCCATCTAAACCCTGAAGTATGGGTGTTGCTGGGACAGAGACGCTGAGTCCTCTTTTAGAAAAGTACCCATTGATTTATTTACCTCCCAAAACACTATTCATACAACACATGAAGAGATACCTGTGACATATAGGCAAATGATTACATTCACAGGTATCTCTCCACGTGTTGTATAAAGGGTGTGTTTTGGGAGGTACAGATGCAGCGGCAGTTATCCGAACATTTCACGATTTGTATTCCTGGGCATTCCCAGGTCGTGCCGCATGATTTCTTCAAACTTTCTCACGTTAAGACGCGTGTTTACTAGTATGTTTATCGGGTGTAAAAAATGTCATTTTAGTGTTGACTTTGGTTTTTAAACACCTGCAAATTGACACAGTGTAGCACAGTACATACTGTAACTGTACAGTACTGCAAATAAATCAACAGCGGTAAACACAGGTGTGACTCGATGCATTAATTGCAGCCGTCACGGAAAAATAACCCGTGAATGCCGCATGGAATACAGTAGAGTTCAGGAAAACGGCTCCGTGAAATGTTCAGCTAATGGCCGCTGCATCTGTATACACAGTAAATCCATGAATATTCTACTATTGTGTCTGTGTGCTCGGCTTAGGTTTTTGCAACCCTACAGTGGGTGGGGTATCTAAAGTGCGTCATATCATTTGGTCTTAATTGAAGTCTACTGTACGAGAAAATGATCCTAGAATTGGTCTGGACTGCCTTGCAATAGCGTGTCTTGGGTAGCCAATAATCTAGCGTTGGTAGAGTATGTAGAGCTGGTTCTGTGCAGGGGTGTAGCTATAGCCTGAACAGCCTGGGCAAAACCCTGGAGCCGCTCTCTTGGGGGGCCCGCTCTCTCCCCCCTCTCCACCCCTCGTAGAGACAGGCGGGGGAGATGGTATGCGGCGGCAGCGGGCCCCCGGTATTAAACAGAAGGTAACCCGGCAGAGGAATCCGCACTTGTTACACAGGCAGATCAGGATGGCTGGGGAGGAGCGCCCCCCAGAGGTCGACCCGGAAGTCTTTCTTCTCGTGTCTGCTGCTAGAGCGCACTCCTCACCTCGTGCCGTCCTGCCTGTGTAACAAATGCGGATTCCTCTGCCGGCTTACCTTCTGTTTATCGCCGGGGGTCCGCTGAAGCTGCATACCATCTTCCCCCGCATACCATCTCCTCCCGACTGTCTTTATTACCAGTTACCACCCAAAGGTAGGCATATTGAGGGGGAGATCTGATGATGATGAGGTGGAGATCTAATTATGATGAGGGGGACTTAAAAATAAATGGTGGGTACTTGAGTAATCTATATTTTATATTTAATCTATATTTATATGTATGTGGTATATTTAATTTTTAATCTACAGAATACGTTGATTTTTAATGGGGCCCTGAAAAAGTGTTTACTCGGGGGCACGCGCATTTCTAGCTACGCCACTGGCCCTGTGACATATTTACCATCTCTTCTGAGCTTCATCATACAGGAGAAGGTGCAACACATTTTTTTTTACTAATTTCCGCTTTCACTGGACCTTTTTATGCCATGCGCAGTGATGATAACCAGGCAGTTTTTAGGTGTTTGGGGATAGAAAAAGAAGGCTTCCATTTCCAGTGGCGATATAACAACTGGTATCTGTTTTTGGTGCTTGAGACACAGTGAGATAAAGCGACTTGCCCAAGGTCATAAGGAGCTGACACCGGGAATTGAAGCAGGTTCCCCCGATTCAAACTCGGGGTCATTATCTAGCTTAATGTGTCCTGCTTCCTGCGACCATTGTCGGTATTCTGCTTTGGAAAGTGTTTTTTTTTCTTGGCCAATTACACGGCTTCAGCATCCTTGATTTTGTTCTAATTACGAAGGCAGATTCTTCCCAGTTTTGGAACTAGAAACAGTT